>NW_024103872.1:0-14850 GCF_003945595.2 Pipra filicauda | reverse complement strand
AAAAAGGGAACAGCAGCTCTTTCCCTAAGGAAAAACAGTCTGGAAGCTTTGGCTTCAGGTGAAGTTGGAGCAGGCTGGGCACTTCTTGGGCAGGAAGAGCTTTCCGTGGTGGCACCTTTTGTCTGGCAGGAATCTTCATTTGGATGCAATTTTTCAAATGGTGGGACAGGCCATTACAGCACAGGGCTGAAAAAAGGGAACAGCAGCTCTTTCTACCAGGAAAAAAAGTCTGGAAGCTTTGGCTTTCAGGTGCAGTTGTTGGGGTAGCCTGGGCAAGTCTTGGGCAGCAAAGATATTTCTGTGGTGGCACCTTTTGTCTGGCAGGAATCTTCATTTGGATGCAATTTTTCAAATGGTGGGACACGCCATTGCAGCTCAGAACTGAAAAAAGGGAACAGCACCTCTTTCCCTAATGAAAAACAGTTCGAAAGCTTTGGCTTTGAGGTGCAGTTCTTGGGGCAGACTGGGCACTTCTTGGGCAGAAAAGATCTTTCTGTGGTGGCACCTTTTGTCTGGCAGCAATGTTCATTTACTTTCAATTTTTCAAAAGGTTGGACAGGCCATTGCAGCGCAGGGCTGAAAAAAGGGAACAGCAGCTCTTTCCACCAGGATAAAAAGTCTGGAAACTTTGGTTTCACGCACAGTTGTTGGGGCAGCCTTGGCACTTCTTGGGCAGGAAGAGTTTTCTGTGGTGGCACCTTTTGTCTGGCAGGAATCTTCATTTGGATTCTATTTTTCAAATGGTGGGACAGGCCATTGCAGTGCAGGGCTGAAAAAAGGGAACAGCAGCTCTTTCCACCAGGAAAAACAGTCTGGAAGCTTTGGCTTCAGGGGTAGTTGGTGCAGGCTGGGCACTTCTTGGGCAGGAAGAGTTTTCTGTGGTGGCACCTTTTGTCTGGCAGGAATCTTCATTTGGAGTAAATTTTGCAGGAGGTGGGACAGGCCATTGCAGAGCAGGGTTGAAAAAAGGGAACAGCAGCTCTTTCCACCAGGAAAAACAGTCCGAAAGCTTTGGGTTTGAGGTGCAGTTGTTGGGGCAGCCTGGGCACTTCTTGGGTATCAAAGAGCTTTTTGTGGTGGCACCTTTTGTTTGGCAGCAATCTTCATTTGGATGCAATTTTTCAAAAGGTGGGACAGGCCATGGCAGCTAAGAACTGAAAAAAGGGAACAGTCGCTCTTTCCACCAGGAAAAACAGTTTGAAAGCTTTGGCTTCAGGTGTAGTTGATGCAGGCTGGGCACTTCTTGGGCAGGAAGAGTTTTCTGTGGTGGCACCTTTTGTCTGGCAGGAATCTTCATTTGGATTCTATTTCTCAGGAGGTGGGATCGGCCATTGCAGTGCAGGGGTGAAAAAAGGGAACAGCAGTTCTTTCCACCAGGAAAAACAGTCTGGAAGCTTAGGTTTTGAGGTGCAGTTGGTGGGGTAGACTGGGCACTTCGTGGGCAGCAAAGAGCTTTCTGTGGTGGCACCTTTTGTCTAGCAGGAATTTTCATTTACTTTCAATTTTTCAAAAGGTGGGACAGGCCATTGCAGCACAGAACTGAATAAAGGGAACAGCAGCTCTCTCCCTAAGGAAAAAGGGTCTGGAAGCTTTGGCTTTGAGGTGCAGTTGGTGGGGCAGTCTGGGAACTTCTTGGGCAGCCAGAGTTTTCTGTGGTGGCACCTTTTGTCTGGCAGGAATCTTCATTTGGATTCAATTTTTCAGGAGGTGGGACAGGCCATTGCAGCACAGGGCTGAAAAAAGGGAACAGCAGCTCTTTCCTTAAGAAAAAAAAGTCTGGAAACTTTGGATTCAAGTGTAGTTTTTGGGGCAGCCTGGGCACTTCTTGGGCAGCAAGACCTTTCTGTGGTGGTACCTTTTGTCTGGCAAGAATCTTCATTTGGATGCAATTTTTCAAATGGTGGGACAGGCCATTGCAGCACAGGGCAGAAAAAAGGGAACAGCAGCTCTTTCCACCAGGAAAAACAGTCTGGAAGCTTTGGCTTTGAGGAGCAGTTGCTGGGGCAGCCTGGGCACGTCTTGGGCAGCAGAGATATTTCTATGGTGGCACCTTTTGTCCGGTAGGAATCTTCATTTGGATTCAATTTTCCAGGAGGTGGGACAGGCCATTGCAGCGAAAACTGAAAAAATGAAAGAGGAGCTCTTTCCACCAGAAAAAAAAAGTCTGGAAGCTTTGGCTTTAAGGTGCAGTTGGTGGGGCAGCCTGGGTACTTCTTGGGCAGGAAGAGTTTTCTGTGGTGGCACCTTTTGTCTGGCAGGAATCTTCGTTTGGATTTTATTTTTCAAATGGTGGGACAGGCCATTGCAGCACAGGGCAGAAAAAAGGGAACAGCAGCTCTTTCCCTAAGGAATAAAAGTCTGTAACCTTTGGCTTCAAGCGTAGTTGTTGGGGCAGTCTGGGCAATTCTTGGGCAGCAAAGATCTTTCTGTGGTGGCACCTTTTGTCTGGCAGCAATCTTCATTTGCATTCAGTTTTTCAGGAGGTGGGACTTTCAACTGCAGCACAAGGCAGAAAAAAGGGAACAGCAGCTCTTTCCCTAAGGAAAAACAGTCTGGAAGCTTTGGCTTCAGGTGAAGTTGGAGCAGGCTGGGCACTTCTTGGGCAGGAAGAGCTTTCCGTGGTGGCACCTTTTGTCTGGCAGGAATCTTCATTTGGATGCAATTTTTCAAATGGTGGGACAGGCCATTACAGCACAGGGCTGAAAAAAGGGAACAGCAGCTCTTTCCCTAAGGAAAAAAAGTCTGGAAGCTTTCGCTTTGAGGTGCAGTTGTTGGGGTAGCCTGGGCAAGTCTTGGGCAGCAAAGATATTTCTGTGGTGGCACCTTTTGTCTTGCAGGAATCTTCATTTGGATGCAATTTTTCAAAAGGTTGGACAGGCCATTGCAGCGCAGGGCTGAAAAAAGGGAACAGCAGCTCTTTCCCTAATGAAAACAGTTTTCGCAAGCTTTGGCTTTGAGGTGCAGTTCTTGGGGCAGACTGGGCACTTCTTGGGCAGAAAAGATCTTTCTGTGGTGGCACCTTTTGTCTGGCAGCAATGTTCATTTACTTTCAATTTTTCAAAAGGTTGGACAGGCCATTGCAGCGCAGGGCTGAAAAAAGGGAACAGCAGCTCTTTCCACCAGGATAAAAAGTCTGGAAACTTTGGTTTCACGCACAGTTGTTGGGGCAGCCTTGGCACTTCTTGGGCAGCAAGAGTTTTCTGTGGTGGCACCTTTTCTCTGGCAGGAATCTTCATTTGGATTCTATTTTTCAAATGGTGGGACAGGCCATTGCAGTGCAGGGCTGAAAAAAGGGAACAGCAGCTCTTTCCACCAGGAAAAAGAGTCGGGAAGCTTTGGCTTTGAGGTGCAGTTGTTGGGGCAGCCTGGGAACTTCTTGGGCAGCAAAGCTATTTCTGTGGTGGCACCTTTTATCTGGCAGGAATCTTCATTTGCATTCAGTTTTTCAGGAAGTGGAACAGTCCACTGCAGCACAGGGCTGAAAAAAGGGAACAGCAGCTCTTTCCACCAGGAAAAACAGTCTGGAAGCTTTGGCTTCAGGTGTAGTTGGTGCAGGCTGGGCACTTCTTGGGCAGCAAGAGTTTTCTGTGGTGGCACCTTTTCTCTGGCAGGAATCTTCATTTGGATTCTATTTTTCAAATGGTGGGACAGGCCATGGCAGTGCAGGGCTGGAAAAAGGGAACAGCAGCTCTTTCCCTAAGGAAAAAAAGTCTGGAAGCTTTGGCTTCAGGTGTAGTTGGTGCAGCCTGGGCACTTCTTGGGCAGGAAGAGCTTTCTGTGGTGGCACCTTTTGTCTGGCACGAATCTTCATTTGGATTCAATTTTCCAGGAGGTGGGACAGGCCATTGCAGCGCAGGGCTGAAAAAAGGGAACAGCAGCTCTTTCCACCAGGAAAAAGAGTCTGGAAGCTTTGGCTTTGAGGTGCATTTTTTTGGGGCAGCCTGGGCACGTCTAGGGCAGCAAAGAGCTTTCTGTGGTGGCACCTTTTGTCTGGCAGGAATCTTCATTTGGATTCAATTTTCCAGGAGGTAGGACAGGCCATTGCAGTGCAGGGCTGGAAAAAGGGAACAGCAGCTCTTTCCACCAGGAAAAAAAGTCTGGAAACTTTGGATTCAAGTGTAGTTTTTGGGGCAGCCTGGGCACTTCTTGGGCAGCAAGACCTTTCTGTGGTGGCACCTTTTGTCTGGTAGGAATCTTCATTTGGATGCAATTTTTCAAATGGTGGGACAGGCCATTGCAGCGCAGGGCTGAAAAAAGGGAACAGCAGCTCTCTCCCTAAGGAAAAAAAGTCTGGAACCTTTGGCTTTCAGTGTACTTCTTGGGGTAACCAGGGCACTTCTTGGGCATCAAAGATCTTTCTGTGGTGGCACCTTTTGTCTGGCAGGAATCTTCATTTGGATTCAATTTTCCAGGAGGTGGGACCGGCCATTGCAGAGCAGGGTTGAAGAAAGGGAACAGCAGCTCTTTCCCTAAGGAAAAAAGTCTGGAAGCTTTGGCTTCAGGTGTAGTTGGTGCAGGCTGGGCACTTCTTGGGCAGCAAGAGTTTTCTGTGGTGGCACCTTTGGTCTGGCAGGAATCTTCATTTGGATTCAATTTTCCAGGAGGTAGGACCGGCCACTGAAGCGCAGGGCTGAAAAAAGGCAACAGCAGCTCTTTCCCCCAGGAAAAAAGTCTGTAAGCTTGGGTATCCAGTGTAGGTGTTGGGGTGTAGCCTTGGCGCTCTGCGGCATCAAGAGTTTTCTGTGGTTTGCAAATTTTGACTGGCAGCAAATATTCATTTGGCTTCTATTTTCAGGAGGGGGACAGGCCATTGCGCGCAGGGCTGAAAAAGGGGCACAGCTGCTCTTTCCCTAGAGGAAAAAAAGTCTAGACATTTGGGCTTGAGGTGCCCGTTGTTCGGGCAAACTGGGCACTTCTGGCCAGCAAAGATCTTTCTGTGGTGGCACCTTTTGCTCTGGCCGGAATCTTCCTTTTGGATTCAATTCCAAAGGTGGGACAGGTCATTGCAGAGTAGGTGAAAAAGGAACAGCAGCCTCTTTCCATTTCGGAACAAAAGTCTGGAAGCTTTTGCTTGGAGGCGCAGTTTGTGAGGGCTAGCCTGAGCACTTCTTGGGCAGCAAAGAGCTTTCTGTGGTGGTACCTTTTGTCTGGCAGGAATCTTCATTTGGGATCAATTTTCCAGGAGGTGGGACCGGCCATTGCAGCGCAGGGCTGAAAAAAGGGAACAGCAGCTCTTTCCCTAAGGAAAAACAGTCGGGAACCTTTGGTTTTGAGGTGCAGTTGGTGGGGCAGACTGGGCACTTCTTGGGCATCAAGACCTTTCTGTGCTGGTACCTTTGGTCTGGCAGGAATCTTCCTTTGGATTCTATTTTTCAGGAGGTGGGACAGGCCACTGCAGCGCAGGGCTGAAAAAAGGGAACAGCAGCTCTTACCCTAAGGAAAAATCTCTGGATCCTTTCGCTTCTGTTGCAGTTCGTGGGGCAGCGTGGGCACTTCTTGGGCAGGAAGTTTTCTGTGGTGGTACTTTTTGTCTGGCAGCAATCTTCATTTGGAGTAAATTTTTCAGGAGGTGGGACAGGCCGTTGCAGAGCAGGGCTGAAAAAAGGAACAGCAGCGCTTTCCCCAAGGAAAAACAGTCTGGAACCTTTGGCTTCAGGTGTAGTTGTTGGGGCAGACTGGGCACTTCCTGGGCAGCAAGACGTTCCTGTGGGGGCACCTTTTGTCTGGCAGCAATCTTCATTTGGATTCTATTTTTTAAAAGGTGGGACTGGCTAATGTAGCAGAGGGCTGAAAAAAGGGAACAGCAGCTCTTTCCATTAGGAACAAAAGTCTGGAAGCTTTGGCTTGGAGGTGCAGTTGGTGGGGCAGCCTGGGCACTTCTTGGGCAGCAAAGATCTTTCTGTGGTGGCACCTTTTGTCTGGCAGGAATCTTCATTTGGGATCAATTTTCCAGGAGGTGGGACAGGCCATTGCAGCGCAGGGCTGAAAAAAGGAAACAGCAGCTCTTTCCACCAGGAAAAACAGTCGGGAACCTTTCGCTTCTGCTGCAGTTGGTGGGGCAGCCTGGGCACATTTTGGGTAGCAAAGATCTTTCTGTGGTGGCACTTTTTGTCTGGCAGGAATCTTCATTTGGATTCTATTACTCAGGAGGTGGGACAGGCCATTGCAGTGCAGGGCAGAAAAAAGGGAACAACATCTCTTTCCACCAGGAAAAACAGTCTGGAAGTTTTGGCTTTGAGGTACAGTTGGTGGGGCAGCCTGGGCACTTCTTGGGCAGCAAAGAGCTTTCTGTGGTGGCACCCTTTGTCTGGCAGGAATCTTCCTTTGGATTCAATTGTTCGAAAGGTGGGACAGGTCATTGCAGCGCAGGGCTGAAAAAAAGGAACAGCAGCTCTTTCCCTAAGGAAAAAATCTCTGGATCCTTTCGCTTCTGCTGCAGTTCGTGGGGCAGACTGGGCAATTCTTGTGCAGCAAAGATCTTTCTGTGGTGGCACCTTTTGTCTGGCAGGAATCTTCATTTCGATTCAATTTTTCAGGAGGTGGGACAGGCCATTGCAGCACAGGGCTGAAAAAAGGGAACAGCAGCTCTTTCCCTAAGGAAAAAATGTCTGGAAGCTTTGGCTTCAGGTGTCGTTGGCGTAGGCTGGGTACTTCTTGGGTAGCAAGACTTTTCTGTGGTGGCACCTTTTTTCTGGCACGAATCTTCATTTGGATTCAATTTTTCAAAAGGTGGGACAGGCCATTGCAGCGCAGGGCTTAAAAAAAGGAACAGCAGCTCTTTCCCTATGGAAAAAAAGTCTGGACTGGAAGAAGTTTTGGCTTTGCGGTGCAGTTGTTGGGGCACCCTGGACTCTTGTTGGACAAAAGACCTTTCTTTGGTGGCACCTTTTGTCTGGCAGGAATCTTCATTTGCATTCAGTTTTTCAGGAGGTAGGACCGGCCATTGCAGCACAGGGCTGAAAAAAGGGAACAGCAGCTCTTTCCCTCAGGAAAAATCTCTGGATCCTTTCAGTTCTGCTGCAGTTGGTGGGGCAGCCTGGGTACTTCTTGGGCAGGAAGAGTTTTCTGTGGTGGCACCTTTTGTCTGGCAGGAATCTTCATTTGCAGTAAATATTCCAGGAGGTGGGACAGGTCATTGCAGTGCAGGGCAGAAAAAAGGGAACAGCAGCTCTTTCCACCAGGAAAAAAAGTCTAGAAGCTTTGGCTTCAGGTGTAGTGGGTGCAGGCTGTGCACTTCTTGGGCAGGAAGAGTTTTCTGTGGTGGCACCTTTTGTCTGGCAGGAATCTTCATTTGGATTCTATTTCTCAGGAGGTGGGACAGGACATTGCAGTGCAGGGATGAAAAAAGGTAACAACAGCTCTTTCCATTAGGAACAAAACTCTGGAAGCTTTGGCTTTGAGGTGCAGTTGGTGGGGCAGCCTGGGCTCTTCTTGGGCAGCAACGATCTTTCTGTGGTGGCACCTTTTGTCTGGCAGGAATCTTCATTTGGATTCAATTTTTTAAAAGGTGGGACAGGCCATTGCAGCGTAGGGCTTAAAAAAAGGAACAGCAGCTCTTTCCCTATGGAAAAAAAGTCTGGAAACTTTGGCTTTCAGTGTACTTGTTGGGGTAACCAGGGCACTTCTTGGGCATCAAAGATCTTTCTGTGGTGGCACCTTTTGTCTGGCAGGAATCTTCATTTGGATTCAATTTTCCAGGAGGTGGGACCGGCCATTGCAGAGCAGGGTTGAAGAAAGGGAACAGCAGCTCTTTCCCTAAGGAAAAAAGTCTGGAAGCTTTGGCTTCAGGTGTAGTTGGTGCAGGCTGGGCACTTCTTGGGCAGCAAGAGTTTTCTGTGGTGGCACCTTTGGTCTGGCAGGAATCTTCATTTGGATTCAATTTTCCAGGAGGTAGGACCGGCCACTGAAGCGCAGGGCTGAAAAAAGGGAACAGCAGCTCTTTCCACCAGGAAAAGAAGTCTGGAAGCTTTGGTATCCAGTGTAGGTGTTTGGGGTAGCCTTGGCGCTTCTTGGGCATCAAAGATCTTTCTGTGGTGGCACCTTTTGACTGGCAGCAATCTTCATTTGGATTCTATTTTTCAGGAGGTGGGACAGGCCATTGCAGCGCAGGGCTGAAAAAAGGGAACAGCTGCTCTTTCCCTATGGAAAAAAAGTCTAGAAGATTTGGCTTTGAGGTGCAGTTGTTAGGGCAACCTGGGCACTTCTTGGCCAGCAAAGATCTTTCTGTGGTGGCACCTTTTGTCTGGCAGGAATCTTCATTTGGATTCAATTTTCCAAAAGGTGGGACAGGTCATTGCAGAGCAGGGTTGAAAAAAGGGAACAGCAGCTCTTTCCATTAGGAACAAAAGTCTGGAAGCTTTGGCTTGGAGGTGCAGTTGGTGGGGCAGCCTGGGCACTTCTTGGGCAGCAAAGATCTTTCTGTGGTGGCACCTTTTGTCTGGCAGGAATCTTCATTTGGGATCAATTTTCCAGGAGGTGGGACCGGCCATTGCAGCGCAGGGCTGAAAAAAGGGAACAGCAGCTCTTTCCACCAGGAAAAACAGTCGGGAACCTTTGGGTTTGAGGTGCAGTTGGTGGGGCAGACTGGGCACTTCTTGGGCATCAAGACCTTTCTGTGGTGGTACCTTTGGTCTGGCAGGAATCTTCATTTGGATTCTATTTTTCAGGAGGTGGGACAGGCCATTGCAGCGCAGGGCTGAAAAAAGGGAACAGCAGCTCTTACCCTAAGGAAAAACAGTCTGGAAGCTTTGGCTTCAGGTGTACTTGGTGCAGCCTGGGCACTTCTTGGGCAGGAAGTTTTCTGTGGTGGTACTTTTTGTCTGGCAGCAATCTTCATTTGGAGTAAATTTTTCCGGAGGTGGGACAGGCCGTTGCAGCGCAGGGCTGAAAAAAGGAACAGCAGCGCTTTCCCCAAGGAAAAACAGTCTGGAACCTTTGGCTTCAGGTGTAGTTGTTGGGGCAGACTGGGCACTTCTTGGGCAGCAAGATCTTCCTGAGGGGGCACCTTTTGTCTGGCAGCAATCTTCATTTGGATTCTATTTTTTAAAAGGTGGGACTGGCTAATGTAGCGCAGGGCTGAAAAAAGGGAACAGCAGCTCTTTCCACCAGGAAAAACAGTCGGGAACCTTTGGCTTGGAGGTGCAGTTGGTGGGGCAGCCTGGGCACTTCTTGGGCAGCAAAGATCTTTCTGTGGTGGCACCTTTTGTCTGGCAGGAATCTTCATTTGGGATCAATTTTCCAGGAGGTGGGACCGGCCATTGTAGCGCAGGGCTGAAAAAAGGAAACAGCAGCTCTTTCCACCAGGAAAAACAGTCGGGAACCTTTCGCTTCTGCTGCAGTTGGTGGGGCAGCCTGGGCACATTTTGGGTAGCAAAGATCTTTCTGTGGTGGCACTTTTTGTCTGGCAGGAATCTTCATTTGGATTCTATTACTCAGGAGGTGGGACAGGCCATTGCAGTGCAGGGCAGAAAAAAGGGATCAACATCTCTTTCCACCAGGAAAAACAGTCTGGAAGTTTTGGCTTTGAGGTACAGTTGGTGGGGCAGCCTGGGCACTTCTTGGGCAGCAAAGAGCTTTCTGTGGTGGCACCCTTTGTCTGGCAGGAATCTTCCTTTGGATTCAATTTTCCAGGAGGTGGGACCGGCCATTGCAGCGCAGGGCTGAAAAAAAGGAACAGCAGCTCTTTCCCTAAGGAAAAAAAGTCTGGAACCTTTGGCTTCAAGTGCAGTTGTTGGGGCAGCCTGGGCAATTCTTGGGCATCAAAGACCTT
Organism: Pipra filicauda; assembly: GCF_003945595.2. Taxonomy (NCBI): domain Eukaryota; kingdom Metazoa; phylum Chordata; class Aves; order Passeriformes; family Pipridae; genus Pipra; species Pipra filicauda. Next base: position 5,081 of record NW_024103872.1, on the reverse strand, counting down.
TCTGTGGTGGCACCCTTTGTCTGGCAAGAATCTTCATTTCGATTCAATATTTCTGAGGAGGTGGGACAGGCCATTGCAGTGCAGGGCAGAAAAAAGGGAACAGCAGCCCTTTCCCTAAGGAAAAACAGTCTGGAACCTTTGGCTTTGAGGTGCAGTTGTTGGGGCAGCCCTGGCACTTCTTGGGCATCAAAGACCTTTCTGTGGTGGCACCTTTTTTCTGGCAGGAATCTTCATTTGGAGTAAATTTTCCAGGAGGTGGGACAGGCCATTGCAGTGCAGGGCTGAAAAAAGGGAACAGCAGCTCTTTCCCTATGGAAAAAAAGTCTGGAAGTTTTGGCTTTGAGGTGCAGTTGTTGGGGCACCCTGGACTCTTGTTGGACAACAAGACCTTTCTTTGGTGGCACCTTTTGTCTGGCAGGAATCTTCATTTGCATTCAGTTTTTCAGGAGGTACGACCGGCCATTGCAGCACAGGGCTGAAAAAAGGGAACAGCAGCTCTTTCCCTCAGGAAAAATCTCTGGATCCTTTCAGTTCTGCTGCAGTTGGTGGGGCAGCCTGGGTACTTCTTGGGCAGGAAGAGTTTTCTGTGGTGGCACCTTTTGTCTGGCAGGAATCTTCATTTGCAGTAAATATTCCAGGAGGTGGGACAGGTCATTGCAGTGCAGGGCAGAAAAAAGGGAACAGCAGCTCTTTCCACCAGGAAAAAAAGTCTAGAAGCTTTGGCTTCGGTGTAGTGGTGTGCAGGCTGTGCACTTCTGGGGAGGAAGAGTTTTTGTGGTGGCTGGTGGCACCTTTTGTCTGGCAGGGATCTTCATTTGGATTCTATTTCTCAGGAGGAGGTGGGACGGACATTTGCAGTGCAGGGATGAAAAACGTTAACAACAGCTCTTTCCACCAGGAAAAACAGTCGGGAACCTTTGGGTTTGAGGTGCAGTTGGTGGGGCAGACTGGGCTCTTCTTGGGCAGCAACGATCTTTCTGTGGTGGCACCTTTTGTCTGGCAGGAATCTTCATTTGGATTCAATTTTTCAAAAGGTGGGACAGGCCATTGCAGCGCAGGGCTTAAAAAAAGGAACAGCAGCTCTTTCCCTATGGAAAAAAAGTCTGGAAACTTTGGCTTCAAGTGTACTTGTTGGGGTAACCAGGGCACTTCTTGGGCATCAAAGATCTTTCTGTGGTGGAACCTTTTTTCTGGCAGGAATCTTCATTTGCATTCAGTTTTTCAGGAGGTGGGACAGGCCATTGCAGCACAGGGCTGAAAAAAGGGAACAGCAGCTCTTTCCCTAAGGAAAAAATGTCTGGAAGCTTTGGCTTCAGGTGTCGTTGGCGTAGGCTGGGTACTTCTTGGGTAGCAAGACTTTTCTGTGGTGGCACCTTTTTTCTGGCACGAATCTTCATTTGGATTCAATTTTTCAAAAGGTGGGACAGGCCATTGCAGCGCAGGGCTTAAAAAAAGGAACAGCAGCTCTTTCCCTATGGAAAAAAAGTCTGGAAACTTTGGCTTCAAGTGTACTTGTTGGGGTAACCAGGGCACTTCTTGGGCAGCAAAGATCTTTCTGTGGTGGCACTTTTTGTCTGGCAGGAATCTTCATTTGGATTCTATTACTCAGGAGGTGGGACAGGCCATTGCAGTGCAGGGCAGAAAAAAGGGATCAACATCTCTTTCCACCAGGAAAAACAGTCTGGAAGTTTTGGCTTTGAGGTGCAGTTGGTGGGGCAGACTGGGCACTTCTTGGGCATCAAGACCTTTCTGTGGTGGTACCTTTGGTCTGGCAGGAATCTTCATTTGGATTCTATTTTTCAGGAGGTGGGGCAGGCCATTGCAGCGCAGGGCTGAAAAAAGGGAAAAACAGAAGCTCTTTCCATTAGGAAACAAAACGTCTGGAACTTTGGCTTGGAGGTGCAGTTGGTGGGGAGCCTGGGCCACTTTCTTGGGCAGCAAAGATCTTCTGTGGTGTGCACCTTTTGTCTGGCAGGAATCTTCCATGGGGGAATCAATTTTTTCAGGAGGTGGACCGGGCCATTGCAGCGCAGAGCTGAAAAAAGGGAACAGCAGCTCTTTCCACCAGGAAAAACAGTCGGGAACCTTTGGTTTTGAGGTGCAGTTGGTGGGGCAGACTGGGCACTTCTTGGGCAGCAAAGATCTTTCTGTGGGGGCACCTTTGGTCTGGCAGGAATCTTCATTTGGATTCTATTTTTCAGGAGGTGGGACAGGCCACTGCAGCGCAGGGCTGAAAAAAGGGAACAGCAGCTCTTACCCTAAGGAAAAATCTCTGGATCCTTTCGCTTCTGCTGCAGTTCGTGGGGCAGTGTGGGCAATTCTTGGGCAGGAAGTTTTCTGTGATGGTACTTTTTGTCTGGCAGCAATCTTCATTTGGAGTAAATTTTTCAGGCGGTGGGACAGGCCGTTGCAGCGCAGGGCTGAAAAAAGGAACAGCAGCGCTTTCCCCAAGGAAAAACAGTCTGGAAGCTTTGGCTTCAAGTGTAGTTGGTGTAGGCTGGGCACTTCTTGGGCAGCAAGACCTTCCTGTGGGGGCACCTTTTGTCTGGCAGCAATCTTCATTTGGATTCTATTTTTTAAAAGGTGGGAGTGGCTAATGTAGCGCAGGGCTGAAAAAAGAGAACAGCAGCTCTTTCCATTAGGAACAAAAGTCTGGAAGCTTTGGCTTGGAGGTGCAGTTGGTGGGGCAGCCTGGGCACTTCTTGGGCAGCAAAGATCTTTCTGTGGTGGCCTTTTGTCTGGCAGGAATCTTCATTTGGGATCAATTTTCCAGGAGGTGGGACCGGCCGTTGCAGCGCAGGGCTGAAAAAAGGCAACAGCAGCTCTTTCCACCAGGAAAAACAGTCTGGAACCTTTCGCTTCTGCTGCAGTTGGTGGGGCAGCCTGGGCACATTTTGGGTAGCAAAGATCTTTCTGTGGTGGCACTTTTTGTCTGGCAGGAATCTTCATTTGCATTCAGTTTTTCAGGAGGTGGGACTGGCCATTGCAGCACAGGGCTGAAAAAAAGGAACAGCAGCTCTTTCCACCAGGAAAAACAGTCTGGAAGTTTTGGCTTTGAGGTGCAGTTGGTGGGGCAGCCTGGGCACTTCTTGGGCAGCAAAGAGCTTTCTGTGGTGGCACCCTTTGTCTGGCAGGAATCTTCCTTTGGATTCAATTTTCCAGGAGGTGGGACAGGCCATTGCAGCGCAGGGCTGAAAAAAAGGAACAGCAGCTCTTTCCATCAGGAAAAAAAGTCTGGAACCTTTGGCTTCAAGTGCAGTTGTTGGGGCAGCCTGGGCAATTCTTGGGCATCAAAGACCTTTCTGTGGTGGCACCCTTTGTCTGGCAAGAATCTTCATTTCGATTCAATATTTCTGAGGAGGTGGGACAGGCCATTGCAGTGCAGGGCTGAAAAAAGGAACAGCAGCCCTTTCCCTAAGGAAAAACAGTCTGAAACCTTTGGCTTTGAGGTGCAGTTGTTGGGGCAGCCCTGGCACTTCTTGGGCATCAAAGACCTTTCTGTGGTGGCACCTTTTTTCTGGCAGGAATCTTCATTTGGAGTAAATTTTCCAGGAGGTGGGACAGGCCATTGCAGTGCAGGGATGAAAAAAGGGAACAGCAGCTCTTTCCCTATGGAAAAAAAGTCTGGAAGTTTTGGCTTTGAGGTGCAGTTGTTGGGGCACCCTGGACTCTTGTTGGACAACAAGACCTTTCTTTGGTGGCACCTTTTGTCTGGCAGGAATCTTCATTTGCATTCAGTTTTTCAGGAGGTAGGACCGGCCATTGCAGCACAGGGCTGAAAAAAGGGAACAGCAGCTCTTTCCCTCAGGAAAAATCTCTGGATCCTTTCAGTTCTGCTGCAGTTGGTGGGGCAGCCTGGGTACTTCTTGGGCAGGAAGAGTTTTCTGTGGTGGCACCTTTTGTCTGGCAGGAATCTTCATTTGCAGTAAATATTCCAGGAGGTGGGACAGGTCATTGCAGTGCAGGGCAGAAAAAAGGGAACAGCAGCTCTTTCCACCAGGAAAAAAAGTCTAGAAGCTTTGGCTTCAGGTGTAGTGGGTGCAGGCTGTGCACTTCTTGGGCAGGAAGAGTTTTCTGTGGTGGCACCTTTTGTCTGGCAGGAATCTTCATTTGGATTCTATTTCTCAGGAGGTGGGACAGGACATTGCAGTGCAGGGATGAAAAAAGGTAACAACAGCTCTTTCCATTAGGAACAAAACTCTGGAAGCTTTGGCTTTGAGGTGCAGTTGGTGGGGCAGCCTGGGCTCTTCTTGGGCAGCAACGATCTTTCTGTGGTGGCACCTTTTGTCTGGCAGGAATCTTCATTTGGATTCAATTTTCCAAAAGGTGGGACAGGTCATTGCAGAGCAGGGTTGAAAAAAGGGAACAGCAGCCCTTTCCATTAGGAACAAAAGTCTGGAAGCTTTGGCTTGGAGGTGCAGTTGGTGGGGCAGCCTGGGCACTTCTTGGGCAGCAAAGATCTTTCTGTGGTGGCACCTTTTGTCTGGCAGGAATCTTCATTTGGGATCAATTTTCCAGGAGGTGGGACCGGCCATTGCAGCGCAGGGCTGAAAAAAGGGAACAGCAGCTCTTTCCACCAGGAAAAACAGTCGGGAACCTTTGGGTTTGAGGTGCAGTTGGTGGGGCAGACTGGGCACTTCTTGGGCATCAAGACCTTTCTGTGGTGGCACCCTTTGTCTAGCAGGAATCTTCATTTGGATTCTATTTTTCAGGAGGTGGGACAGGCCACTGCAGCGCAGGGCTGAAAAAAGGGAACAGCAGCTCCTACCCTAAGGAAAAATCTCTGGATCCTTTCGCTTCTGCTGCAGTTCGTGGGGCAGCGTGGGCACTTCTTGGGCAGGAAGTTTTCTGTGGTGGTACTTTTTGTCTGGCAGCAATCTTCATTTGGAGTAAATTTTTCAGGAGGTAGGACAGGCCGTTGCAGTGCAGGGCTGAAAAAAGGAACAGCAGCGCTTTCCCCAAGGAAAAACAGTCTGGAACCTTTGGCTTCAGGTGTAGTTGTTGGGGCAGACTGGGCACTTCTTGGGCAGCAAGACCTTCCTGTGGGGGCACCTTTTGTCTGGCAGCAATCTTCATTTGGA
>NW_024103871.1:0-14943 GCF_003945595.2 Pipra filicauda | reverse complement strand
TTTTACATTAAGTTTGAAATTAAATTTGGCATTAAATTTTGCATTAAATTAGATATTAAATTTAGCATTAAATTTGGCATTAAATTAGATATTAAATTTGACATTAAATTTGCCATTAAATGTGACATTAAATTTAGCAATAAATGTAACATTAAATTTGATATTAAAGTTGGCATTAAATTTGGCATTAAATGTTTCATTAAATTTGACATTAAATTTGGCCTAAAATTTGACATTAAATTTACCATTAAATTTGACATTACATTTAGCATTAAATTTTACATTAAATTTTACTTTAAATTTTACATTAAATTTGGCATTGAATTTTACATTAAATTTGGCATTGAATTTTACATTAAATTTGCCATTAAATGTGACATTAAATTTAACATTAAATTTGACATTAAATTTGACATTACATTTAGCATTAAATTTTACTTTAAATTTTACATTAAATTTGCCATTAAATGTGACATTAAATTTAGCATTAAATTTAGCAATAAATGTGACATTAAATTTAGCAATAAATATGGCATTAAATGTGACATTAAATGTGACATTAAATTTGGCATTAAATTTGACATTAAATTTTGCTTTATATTTTACTTTAAATTTGACATTAAATTTACCATTAAAATTGGCATTAAATGTGGCATTAAATTTGACAATAAATTTGACATTAAATTTAGCATTAAATTAGATATTAAATTTGACTTTAAATTTGGCATTAAATTTAACATTAGATTTAGCATTGAATTTACCATTAAATTTGACATTAAATGTGACATTAAATTTGACATTAAATTTGATATTAAATTTTTTATTAAATGTGACATTAAATTTGGCATTAAATTTTACTTTATATTTTACTTTAAATTTGACATTAAATTTAGCATTAAATTTGACATTAAATTTCACATCAAATTTTGCATTAAATTTGACAAGAAATGTGACATTAAATTTGACATTAAATTTAGCATCAAATTTGGCATTAAATGTGACATTAAATGTGACATTAAATTTGACATTAAATTCACCATTAAATTTGGCATTAAATTTACCATTAAATTTGACATTAAATTTGACATTAAATTTGGCATTAAACAGTTGGGTTTGAGAGCTCTAAACACTTTTTACCAAAGTGAGCTGGTGGCTCAAGGGAGGAGCTCCTAAAATGGAATTTTTTTGCCCTCAGTTCCAGCTTTAATGCCATTTTGTTCTGTACTAAAGTGCTTTTGAGGGGGTTTTGGTCCTCATTTTGGTTTTTTCCCCCCAGAAAACCATCGAATCCGAAACAGTGAAAACCTCAGAAGTGATTAAAAAGAAACTTGAAGAAATAACGGGGACAGTTAAAGAGGTAAAAGGACCTTTCCCTGAGGAAATTCAACTTTTAAGTGGGAGATTTGGGTGTAATTTGAATTATCACCTTTTTTTTTTCCCCCCCTTCGGTGCCAAGTGGTTGATTTTCCAAATTAGGAACAAAATGAGCTTTTTTGGAGCCTTTTATTTGATGTTTAAAGCCCCTTAAATTCCAATTTCTACCTTGGATCACACCTCTGGCATCTCTTCCATCCAACCCTTTCCCAGCAAGGAATCACCCTGGATTTCAGAGGGGGCACTGGGGGCGTTTTCCAGAATATTCCTGCCTAAAATCACTCTGGAAAATCACAGCCACACGATATTTTGGGCCACAGAATTCCCACCCATTAAATAAAACCTCAAATTGGGGAAAGCTCTATAAAAAAAATCCCTTTGTGGCCCCAGGAGCTGCTCTGGATGTGACTCAGAAGAGACCAATTCCAGGTGGAAATTCCCAGATTTTTTAAGATATATCTGGTGAAAATTCCCACTTTTTTAAAGATATATCTGGTGAACTTTGGGAATTTTGGAGTAGCTGAGGTTGGAAGAGGGTTTGGAGCAACTCAGTGTAGGTGGAAGGTGTCCCTGCCCACAACCCAAACCATCCTGGGATTTGGGATTCTCCGGGTTGGGAGAACTGGGGGGGGTTCACCTGGAGAAGAGAAAGTTCCAGGGAAACCTCAGAGCCCCTTCCAGGGTCTGAAGGAGCTCCAGGAGAGCTGGAGAGGGATTTGGGATGAGGGCTGGAGGGACAGGACACAGGGAATGGCTTCAAAGTGAAAGAGGGGAAATTTAGATGGGATATTGGGAAGGAATTCCTGGCTGGGAGGGTGGGGAGGGGCTGGGATGGAATTCCCAGAGAAGCTGTGGCTGCTCCATCCCTGGAAGTGTCCAAGGAGAAGGGAAGGCTCCAGGGAGACCTTAAACCCCTTCCAGGGCCTGAAGGGGCTCCAGGAGAGCTGGAGAGGAATTTGGGACAAGGGCTGGAGGGACAGGACACAGGGAATGGCTTCCCACTGCCAGAGGGCAGGGAGAGATGGGATATTGGGAAGGAATTCCTGGCTGGGAGTTGGAATTCCTTCCTGAGGGTGGGGAGAGGCTGGGATGGAATTCCCAGAGAAGCTGTGGCTGCCCCATCCCTGGGAGTGTCCAAGGCCAGGCTGGAGAAGAGAGGATTCCAAGGAAACCTTGGAGCCCCTTTCAGAGCCTAAAGGGGCTCCAGGAGAGCTGGAGAGGGATTTGGGATGAGGAATGAAGGGACAGGACACAGGGAATGGCTTCAAAGTGAAAGAGGGGACATTTAGATGGGATATTGGGAAGGAATTCCTGGCTGGGAGGGTGGGGAGGGGCTGGGATGGAATTCCCAGAGAAGCTGTGGCTGCCCCATCCCTGGGAGTGTCCAAGGCCGGATTGGAAAAGAAAAGACTCCAGGGATTCCTTAAACCCCTTCCGGGGCCTGAAGGGGCTCCAGGAGAGCTGGCGACGGATCGGGATGAGGACAAGGAATGGCAGGAGCTGCTCTGACCTTCCCCTTCCCTGTTTTTTGGCAGAGTTTGGACGAGGTCAGTAAAAGCGACCTCGGCCGCCGGATCAAGGAGGGCGTGGAAGAAGCGGCAAAAACGGCCAAACAATCGGCTGAGTCCGTCACCAAGGGAGGGGAGAAGCTGGGCAGGACTGCAGCCTTCAAAGCCATCTCTCAGGTACACAATTCCCGGGAATCCAGGCCTCGGGAACAGCCTGGAAAATACCAATCACCCAGTATCCTGGGCCACAGGGTTCCTGTCCCTTAAACAAAACCTCAGACTGGGGAAAGCTCTATAAAAAAATCCCTTTATGGCCCCAGGAGCTGCTCCAAGAGCTGCTCTGGGTGTGACTCAGAAGAGAGCAGGTCTAGGTGGGAAATTCCCCCTTTTTTCCCCACATTCCCAGTGGGAATGTGGGAGCTGCGAGGGGGGAGTTTGTGCCGGGGCTTGAAATTAAACCCGCGGCTCCCGGGTGTGGTGGCAGGTCTGGCACTGCCCTGGCAGGTCTGGCATTCCCCTGGCAGGTCTGGGATTCCCTGGCAGGTCTGGCATTCCCCTGGCAGGTCTGGGATTGCCCTGGCAGGTCTGGGATTCCCTGGCAGGTCAGACATTCCCTCAGCAGGTCTGGCACTGCCCTGGCAGGTCTGGCACTGCCTTGGCAGGTCTGGCATTCCCTCAGCAGGTCTGGCACACCCCTGGCAGGTCTGGCATTCCCTGGCAGGTCAGACATTCCCTCAGCAGGTCTGACACTCCCTCAGCAGGTCTGGGATTCCCCTGGCAGGTCTGACATTCCCTGGCAGGTCTGGGATTCCCCTGGCAGGTCTGGCACTCCCTTGGCAGGTCTGGCACTCCTTGGCAGGTCTGGCATTCCCCTGGCAGGTCTGGCACTGCCCTGGCAGGTCTGGCATTCCCTGGCAGGTCTGGCACTCCTTGGCAGGTCTGGGATTCCCCTGGCAGGTCTGGCATTCCCTGGCAGGTCAGACATTCCCTCAGCAGGTCTGGCACTCCTTGGCAGGTCTGGCACTCCCTCAGACTGGCTCTGTCCCAAAGCTCGGATTTGGTGGAAAATGTATCAGGGTTTGTGTGTTTTGGTGTCACCCAAAAGCTGCCCCAGCCCTGGAAGTGTCCAAGGCCTGGTTGGAGAAGAAAAGGCTCCAGGGAGACCTTGGAGCCCCTTCCAGGGCCTGAAGGGGCTCCAGGAGAGCTGGAGAGGGACTTGGGATAAGGGATGGAGGGACAGGACACAGGGAATGGCTTCAAAGTGAAAGAGAGGAAATTTAAGTGAGATGTTGGGAAGGAATTCCTGGCTGGGAGGGTGGGAGGGGCTGGGATGGAATTCCCAGAGAAGCTGTGGCTGCTCCATCCCTGGAAGTGCCCAAGGCCAGGCTGGAGAAGGGAAGCTCCAGGGGCACTTTCTGGGAAGGGTGAGGGGGGGCCAATAAATGGAACCTGACAGGGATTCTTTTCCTTCCAGGGAGTAGAAACTGTTAAGAAGGAAATCGATGAAAGTGTTTTGGGGCAAACTGGGCCCTACAAACGTCCGGAGCGGCTCCGGAAACGAACGGAATATTCCGGAGAGAGGATCAAAGAGGAGAGGATATTTGAGGCTAATGAGTAGGTATTGGGCTCATCTGGGGTGGGTATTTCTGTGTCTAATTGAACAAAACCCTTCCAAACTGAACTACAGGGCAGGGATTAAAAGCCAGGGGCTGGATGAGGCTTTGGGGGGTGAACAGGGAGCTCCTGGAGCACATTCCCAGCGGGAGCTGATGATCCTGAGTCTTCCCAGAGTGAAAGTGGGCACTTGAAACTTATAAATTTAATGGTCAAAGATGAAATTTTGACTTGGGCACGTGTTTTATTGTCAGTTTTAACATCTTCACGTGGATTTAGGCTTGGAATTAGGACTGAGCCTGAGCTCCCCTGCTGCTTCAACCCTCTCAGTCAATTATTATTTATGTGGTGTGTTATTTCCCTGCTGTACCAATTATGGGGTGTCTGATTAATTAATGGGATTCTAATTTTCTTAGAATTATAATTCTAAGTAATTCTGATTATAATTAATTTATGGGGTTCTAATTTATCTGGTGTATAATTTATGGGCTTATCACTGATGTGTCTCCTCACTTCTGTTCTGCATCAGCCTCAGGGCTGCAGGGATGTTCCTCCTCTTTGTTCTCCCACTGTTGTAAGTTGATTTTCTCCCCTGTCTCCATGTTTTATCCCTGTTTCCTGCCCTTTCCAGGGAGGCCATGGGAATGGTGCTGCACAAAGACTCCAAGTGGTACCAGCAGTGGAAAGATTTCAAGGACAACAACGTGGTTTTCAACAGTGAGTGTTTGAGAGGCAAAGCAGGAGCTTCCTTCTTTTTCCCAGCCCTGATTCCTGCTGGTGTGGGTCTCATTCCATCTGTGCCAATCCCAAATTCCCAGCCTTCCTGTGGAAGGGGTTGGAGCTGGTGCTGGGAGTGGTGTGAATGCTCCATCTGTGTTCCAGCCCCTCCTGCTGGATCAGTCCCTGCAGGCACCAAAACCTGTTTTCCAAAAGAACTCTTGGAGCTCTTCTTTGTCCCCTTTTTTCCCTCATCAGCCTCGTGGTGGCTCTGGGAAGAGGCTGGAAGGGCACGTCCAGCAGCAGGGAAAGGGCAGGAGAGGGCACCAGGTCTGCTCCTCCTGGCCTGGAGCTGAGGAAAATCCTTATAAATCAACAGGGTGGGGAGAGGCTGGGATGGAATTCCCAGAGAAGCTGTGGCTGCCCCATCCCTGGAAGTGTGCAAGGCCAGGTTGGAGCACTCTGGGATAGTGGGAGGGTTTGGAATGAGATGATCTTTAAGGTCTTTCCAATCCAAACCACTCTGGGATTCCCTGATCCTAAAATCTGGTTTCTGTTGGCCCCTGCCCAGATCTCTGGAATATCTGGGACTTTGCCTCCTTCCCATTTTTATTGCAAAACCTTACAAATTGTGAATATCTTTGGGTAGTTTATTTAGGGATTTCATGTTTCTGAGAGGCAGAAAAAGCCCTAAAACCAGAACCCTTCAACAAATCAAACCCATCCCTGGCAGTGCTGGAGGGGGGAAAAGATTTGTTCAGGAACCAAATGATCGTGTGAAAGTACAACATAATTAACTTCACATCCTGTTTCTTCCCAGCTTTTAAAGCAGAGCTCCTTGGGAAGTGTCCAGGAGTGGGTTTTACATCCCACTTTTTGGGCTTTCCAAGGAGAGGTGCTCCTCAAACTCCCCCCCCTCCAGCCCTGAGCCATCTGCCCGAGCTTGGGGGGGGTTTTTTTTTAGGCTTCAGGCATTTTTCCAAGGCTGGTTTTGAGTCCAGGCTGAGCTGCAGCTGCCCCAGGCTCTGCCTTCAGGTACCACCTGGATGTCCCACACTGAGAACACTCCGTGTTCCTGCCGGGAGAATCCTCCAGGGAATAATTCCCATTTTTAACCAAAGAACTTCCCTGCAGGGCCCGTTCTCCCTTCTGTGGGTCTGATCCCTCTGATGGTGCCCAGAGCCCTGATTTGCTGCAGCAATGCCCTGTTTGCTTCAATATCTGGGTTTTTTTAGGTCCTCCCCTGCCTTTTCTGCCCTTGGGATTTTTCCTCTGCAGAGTTTTCCATTCTGGAGCCAGGACACACTTGGCTTCCTCCCTCAGCGAGGCTGAGAAGCACTTGGAGCTGCTTAAAAACTGCACCCTCACTGATGTGGGGCTGTTTTATTAAAAATTTGACCAAGTTTAAGGTCTATTCTATCATTTTCCTCCCTGGTGAAACTTTCTGGGGTGGGTTTCACATTTCCTGCCCCTTGTAGGGCACTGAATCGAGGGGTGAGACTGTTCCTTGTGTAAGTACTTAGAGCTGCTTAAAACCTTTACCCTCACTGATATGGGGCTGTTTTATTAAAAATTTGGCCAAGTTTAAGATCTATTCTATGATTTTCCACCCCTGGTGAAACTTTCTGGGGTGATTTTCACATCTCCTGCCCCTTGTAGGGCACTGAATCGAGGGGTGAGACTGTTCCTGGTGTTCTCAGACTGTTCCTGGTGTAATCAGATTATTCCTGGTGTAATCAGATTACTCCTGATTTAATCAGACTGTTCCTGGTGTCATCAGACTATTCTTGATTTAATCAGACTGTTCCTGATTTAATCAGACTGTTCCTGGTGTAGGGCAGTTTTCTGGTGTGTTTTCTGCCTGCAAATCTTCCAGAAGCTCCCAAAGTTTGTGGCAGCTGAAGCAGGAGAACCAATTCTTGGGAGCTGAGAACCAGTTTTTGGGAGTTGAGAACCAGTTCCTGGGAGTTGAGAACCAGTTTTTGGGAGTTGGGAACCAATTCTTGGGAGCTGAGAACCAGTTCCCGGGAGTTGAGAACCAGTTCTTGGGAATTGAGAACCAGTTCTTGGGAGTTGAGAACCAATTCTTGGGAGTTGAGAACCAGTTCTTGGGAGTTGAGAACCAGTTCTCGGGAGCTGAGAAGGAGGACGATGGGAAAGGTCCCTCGTGGTCGGTGCCTGTTGTGATCCAGGAGATTGAGGAGGGAACTGGGAGCTCTGATTCCCAACCTCTGGCAGGTTTCCTGGATCAGGAGGGGCTCTGAGCTCTCTCTGCTCTCCTGGCAGGGTTCTTTGAGATGAAGATGAAGTACGACGAGAGCGACAACGCCTTCATCCGAGCGTCCCGCGCCGTCACCGACAAAGTCACCGACTTGATAGGTAACAGCTCCTCCCCGAGCTCCCCCTGCTCCTCCTTGTGCTGTTTCCCACCTTTTGGGACAAATTCTGGGAGCTTTCCAGCATTTTCCACACGTTTTCCACGCGCTTTGCCTGGATCGTTCTCCGAGATCGCGCAGGGATCAGAAGGGCTCTGAGGTGACAAGTTAAGCCTGGGATAAATCTCTGGGATAAATCTCAGGCTTAACTTAAAGCCTGGAGTTGTTCCTCCCTCTGGTCTTGCCTTGTTACACCCCCTCCAGGGCTGGTTTTGTGCCACTGCCTTGTTTTCCCAGGTGGATTGTTCTCCAAGACGGAGATGTCGGAGGTGTTGACGGAGATCCTCAGAGTGGATCCCTCCTTTGACAAGGATCGTTTCCTGAAGCAGTGTGAGCGGGACATCATCCCCAACGTCCTGGAGGTGAGGGAGGGAGACATTCCCTGGATTTTTTTTTTTCCCTTTTTTTACTTTGTTTTTACTTTTTTTTTTACTTCGTCCTTTCATTTTTTTCCCGTCGCCCAAACGAAAAGGCGGGGCGGGATTTGCTCCTCGAACATCCTTGGGAAAGGAAGTTGGAGCCCAAGTAACCAGCAAGTTCCATCAGAAAAACAGAAAATTTACTCAGAAAACCAATAAATCCCATCAGAAAACCAGAAAATTCCCTCAGAAAACTAGAAAATTCCCTCAGAAAACCAGCAAATTCCATCAGAAAACCAGCAAATTCCCTCAGAAAACCAGAAAATTCCCTCAGAAAACCAGCAAATTCCCTCAGGAAACCAGAAAATTCCCTCAGGAAACCAGAAAATTCCATCAGAAAACCAGCAAATTCCATCAGAAAACCAGCAAATTCCCTCAGAAAACCAGCAAATTCCCTCAGGAAACCAGAAAATTCCCTCAGAAAACTAGAAAATTCCCTCAGAAAACCAGCAAATTCCATCAGAAAAACAGTAAATTTCCTCAGAAAAGCAGAAAATTCCCTCAGAAAACCAGCAAGTTCCCTCAGAAAACCAGAAAATTCTCTCAGAATATTTCATTATTTAAAAGACTAATAAATTCTTTTTCTGGCCTGGAAAACAGCAAATCATCCTCTGCCCTGAGAAATGATGTGGGATCAGAGGGATCAGAGGGATCAAAGGGAAGGGGGTGATAAAAAATGGATAAGGGAAGGAATTTGGGGCGTGCCAAAAGGATCTGGGACTCAGGGAGAAGAGCAGGGTCAGTGGAATAAAAACTAATCTGAGGAATAAAAACTGATCTGAGGAATAAAAACTGACCTGAGGAATAAAAACTAAGGAATAAAAACTGATCTGGGGAATAAAAACTGATCTGAGGAATAAAAACTGATCTGAGGAGTAAAAACTGATCTGGGGAATAAAAACTGATCTGAGGAATAAAAACTGATCTGAGGAATAAAAACTAATTTGAAGAGTAAAAACTAATTTAAAGAGTAAAAAACTGATCTGGGGAATAAAAACTGACCTGAGGAATAAAAACTGATCTGAGGAATAAAAACTGATCTGGGGAATAAAAACTGATCTGAGGAATAAAAACTGATCTGGGGAATAAAAACTGATCTGAGGAATAAAAACTGATCTGGGGAATTAAAACTGATCTGAGGAATAAAAACTGATCCCAAGTGGGCTTTGTCCCTGACTTCCTGGGATGTGATGGCTCAGGGATAAGAGGGAGCTCTCTGGGAATCTGTTCTTCCTCTCAGTGCCAGGGAAAAGTTGGGAAAAACCTCTTGGAGAAGGAATTTTTCCTGCCAGTTTACAATTTTATAAAGCATTGGATTAAAAACCACCCTTCCCACCCTGAGCTAACTTGATTTTTGGTGTCTGCCAAAAACAGACCCAGCGGGGGTTTTGTCAGGAATTCCAGGGGGTTTAGTCCAGAATTCCAGGGGTTTCTCAAAGACAAACCTTTCCCAGGAGTTTCCAGTGGAATCTGGTCATTCCAGGCCCTGAATTTTTCAGAGCCTCGAAAACTTCCTGATCTGACTCTTGGCGTGTCCCTCCTGCTTCTGTTCGATCCCACCCCTCAGGATTCCCCGGGAATGGGAATTCTGGGGACTTTTTTGGAAATTTGAACGGGAAATTCAACAGGAAAGTTTACCAGGAAGGTTTAGGAGCTTCATCCTGGAAATTTATTGGATTTATTGGACTCAGTTCATGCGTGTTTTTTGAAGTCCTTATTCCTGTTCCTCTTTGAAACTCCCGTTTTCCTTGGATTTAGGGTGTTTTGCTGCTGGAATTGCTGCTTATTTCCACCCTGTGATAAAATGTCCCTGTTTTATTCCCTTTTCCCAGGCTCTGATATCCGGGGAGCTCGAGATCCTCAAGGATTGGTGCTACGAGGCCGTGAGTGGAGCTCCTGGAAATGTCCTGGGAAGGGGGGAATTCTCCCTTGGAAATCGGTTTATTGGGCTTTTTTTTGGCTTGGGAGCTGGGCCTGGTTATCCTCGAGAAGAGGCTGAGAGGGGATTTATGTCAGAAATATAATAATACATTATATCATAATATAATAGTATATATAATATATATAATAATATAATATATTGTATTATTTGACTCCATGGAAGCAGAGCCTTGCCTGAAAATAGATTTGTTCTGGGCTTCACTCCTCCAAAATGACTGTGCTCCAAAATCCAAAATAATTCTGTTTAGAATCCAAAATAATTAGGCTGTAGAATCCTAAATAATTGGGATTTAGAATCCAAAATGATTGTGATATAGAATCCAAAAGTGTTGTGCTGTAGGATCCAAAATAATTCTGTTTAAAATCCAAAAGTATTGTGATGTAAAATCCAAAATAATTGGGATGGAAATTCCAAAATAATTGGGATGTAAAATCCAAAATAATTGTGTTTAAAATCCAAAATAATTGGGATGTAGAATCCAACATAATTGGGATGTAAAATCCAAAATAACTGGGATGTAAAATCCAAAATAATTGTGTTTAAAATCCAAAATAATTGGGATGTAGAATCCAAAATACTTGGAATGTAGAATCCAAAATAATTGGGATGTAAAATCCAAAATAATTGTGTTTAAAATCCAAAATAATTGAGATGTAGAATCCGAAATAATTGGGCTGTAGAATCCAAAATAATTCTGTTCAGAATCCAAAATCATTGTGATGTAAAATCCAAAACAATTATGATTTAAAATCCAAAACAATTGTGATGGAAAATCCAAAATAATTGGGCTGTAGAATCCAAAATAATTGGATTTTAGGCCCCAAAATAATTGGATTTTAGACCCCAAAATAATTGGATTTTAGGCCCCAAAATAATTGGATTTTAGCCCCAAAATAATTGGATTTTAGGCTTCAAAATATTCCTGCTGTCTGGTTAACCACTGGAATTTCTCGGAGCGAGTCTCCTCCGTGTCCCCACCACCAGAGGGCTGGAAGAGGCAGGATTTTGGAAGGATTCCCCTGGGAAAAGCAGTGGATTCCTTGTGCTTCCCGAGCCCAAAAATCAAACATTTCGGAGCCTTGTAATTAGAAATTAAAGCTCTTAAGTCCAGAATCAGCAGGAAAATAAGAAAGGGGAGGATAATGGGAGAATATTCCCGATATTTGGAGGTAAAGCCTCTTAAGGGAGTCATCCCACAGGATGAGTTTGGGATCGTTAAAGCCTTGGAATAAAACCGGCAGCACAAAATCTGTGGGGGGGTTTTATCCCAAATCCCACTGGTGGAAGGGATAATCCCACTCTGGAAGGGAAAATCTCAGTGCTGGAAGGGAGAATCCCACTGTGGAAGGGAGAATTCCACTCTGGAAGGGAGAATCCCACTGTGGAAGGAAGAATTCCACTCTGGAAGGGAGAATCCCACTGGTGGGAGGGAGAATCCTACTCTGGGAGGGAAAATCTCAGTGCTGGAAGGGTGAATCCCACCGTGGAAGGGGAATCCCACTGCTGGGAGGGAAAATCCCACTCTGGAAGGGAGGATCCCACTCCAGAAGGGAAAATCCCACTGGTGGAAGGGAGAATCCTACTCTGGGAGGGAAAATCTCAGTGCTGGAAGGGCGAATCCCACTGTGGAAGGGGAATCCCACTAGTGGAAGGGAAAATCCTACTGCTGGAATGGAGAATCCCACTCTGGAAGGGAGAATCCCACTGCTGAGAGGGAGAATCCCACTCTGGAAGGGAGAATCCCACTGCTGAGAGGGAGAATCCCACTCTGGAAGGGAGAATCCCACTGCTGGGAGGCAGAATCCCGCTCTGGAAGGGAGAACTCCTGGAATTGTGTGCTCAAACCGGGATGCTTTGGGATTTGCTGCCCTTGGAATTCCCTCTCCGTGGCTCCAATCCTGGAATTCCTATGGGATGTTCCCTCGTGGGGAAGGGTGGAAGGTCCTTGGTGGGGGAGGGAGGTGCTGTTTGATTCCTGCCAGGAATGCTCCGGGAATGCTGGAAGCAGGGAGAGATTCAGCATTCCCGAGGGTTCTGATCCATAAATAACCATCCAGCTGTGCCTCAGAGGAGCCAGGGAATGCTGGGCTGCCTCCAGGGCTGGCTGGGAATTGGGAAAACAACCTGGATCCCAGATTGTTCCTCCCTGTCTGCCCAGGATTGGGAATGCCTTGGTGTCCACACATTCTGGGCAGGGAAAAATGGGATTTAGAAGGGAATTCTGGGGAACCCCGGAGCGCTGGTGCAGCTCTCTGCTACCAGACACCCATCCAGCACCTTCCCAAAATTATTTAGGGCTTTGGGAGATCCCCAAAAACGGGCTGGGAAGCTGCAGGGACACCCGAGCTGCCCCCAAAAGGTGGTGCTTGGAGAGTCCTGATATCCCTGGATATCCCACTGCAATATCCCAGCAGATCCCTCTTCCCTTTGGTTTTTTGCTAGTTCTCCCTGCATGGAAATTCCCCTTTTTTCTTTGGGACAGGACAATTCCAAAGGGGTTTTTTTTGTTGCTTCCTTTTAGACTTACAGCCAGCTGGCTCATCCCATCCAGCAAGCCAAAGCCTTGGGGCTCCAGTTCCATTCCAGGATCCTGGACATCGACAACATCGACGTGAGTGTCCCAGGATTTCACTTTGGGGCCTGGATTAAACTCAGCGGGGGTTTTCTTGGAATTTTTAAGGTTGGAAAACACCTCCAAGGTCATCAAATCCAACCGTTTTTGCTTTAACTGCTGGGTTTTGCCTCTGGGGTTGGGCAGCTCTGCTCCCACAGGGACAGATCCCAGGGCTGGAAGGGAGAATTCCAGTGCTGGGAGGGAATATCCCACTGGTGGAAGGGAGAATCCCACTCTGGAAGGGAGAATCCCACTGCTGGAAGGGAGAATCTCACTCTGGAAGGGAGAATCCCACTGCTGGAAGGGAGAATCTCACTCTGGAAGGGAGCATCCCACTGCTGGAAGGGAGAATCTCACTGGTGGAAGGGAGAATTCCATTGCTGGAAGGGAGAATTCCAATGCTGGAAGGGAGTATTCCACTGCTGGAAGGGAGAATCCCACTCTGGAAGGGAGAATCCCACTGGTGGAATGGGAGAATCCCACTGGTAGAATGGGAGAATCCCACTCTGGAAGGGAGAATTCCAGTACTGGGAGGGAGAATCCCACTCTGGAAGGGAAAATCCCAGTGCTGGAAGGCAGAATCCCACTGTGGAAGGGAGTATTCCACTAGTGGAAGGGAAAATCCCACTCTGGAAGGGAAAATCCCAGTGATGGAAGGCAGAATCCCACTCTGGAAGTGAGTATCCCACTCTGGAAGTGAGTATCCCACTCTGGAAGTGAGTATCCCACTGCTGAGAGGGAAAATCCCACTGCTGAGAGGGAGAATCCCACTCTGGAAGGGAGAATCCCTCTGATGGGAGGGAGAATCCCACTCCGGAAGGGAAAACTCCTGGAATTTTGTGCTCAAGCCCGAGTGTGTGGTTTGTGTCCTTGCTCCCGGGGCACCTTGGCTCGGCTCAGCAGCAGCTGGGTTGGGGAAGGCTAATCCCAAAGGCAAACAGCACATTCCCGGGGGATTCAGGCAGGATCATGGACATTCCTGCCGTGGCTCAAGGTCGGGCAGGGCAGGAATGGCTGGAGAGAGTCCAGGCTGCTGTTCTGGAACGTTCCGGAGGGTTCTGGGCAGGCAGGGAGCGGCTCCCGCAGGGCACTGTTGGGATTTGCTGGTTTTCTGAGGGAATTTTCTAGTTTTCTGATGGAATTTGCTGCTTTTCTGATGGAATTTTCTGCTTTTCTGATGGAATTTTCTGCTTTTCCGATGGAATTTGTTGCTTTTCTGATGGAATTTTCTGCTTTTCCGATGGAATTTGTTGGTTTTCTGATGGAATTTGCTGGTTTCCTGAGGGAATTTGTTTGTTTTCTGAAGGAATTTTCTAGTTTTCTGACGGAATTTTCTGGTTTTCTGAGGGTATTTTCTAGTTTTCTGGGGGAATTTGCTGGTTTTCTGAGGGAATTTTCTAGTTTTCTGAGGGAATTTTCTAGTTTTCTGAGGGAATTTTCTAGTTTTCTGAGGGAATTTTCTGCTTTTCTGATGGAATTTTCTGGTTTTCTGAGGGAATTTTCTGGGTTTCTGAGGGAATTTTCTGTTTTTCTGAGGGGCTTTCCTTATTTTCTGACGGAATTCCCTCTCCTTGCAGTTGGCCATGGGGAAGATGATGGAGCAGGGACCAGTTTTGATCATCACCTTCCAGGCTCAGGTCGTGATGGTGATAAAGAACCACAAAGGAGAGGTGGTGGAAGGAAATCCGGTGAGTGGGGGCTGGGAAAGCCTCATCCTGCTCTTTTTCCCTCTTTTTTTTTCCCTTCCTAAAAGGCACTGGAAAATCCTTTGCCGAACAAGGGGTTGAAGTTGTTTGGGGGGAAATCACTCAATTAAAATCACTCAGTAATAAAATTAATAACGAGGCTGCTGCCTCCCCACACTTCACACAAAATAAAACCCCACACGCCCTTATTCCATGAAATTCCGTGGAATTCCATGGAATTCCGCCATCCAGAAATTGGATTTAACGCCGTGTGTGGTTCCTGGGGAAGCCTCGGGCAGGGAATGATTTGTGGAGCAAATCCCTGGCACCCCTTGGGAGTTGGGGCTGGAGTGATGTCAAGCTGTCAGAACATCCTTGTTCCCAGAATTGATGACAGAGGAGCCTCTGGAATACCTTTATTCCCAGGAGTTTCACTCCAGACAGCTCCAACTTGCCTCGTGCCTGTGCAATATTTAAGTAGCTTAATGATGGCTAATGAGGGAGATGTCTGGAGCTGGCAGTTCCCAGCTCGTTTTCCTTGGGATTAATACAGGTATTTAATAAATATTGGCTTTTTTTTCTTTTTTTTTGCAACCATTGAATTTAGTTTAAAAAAAAAAAAAAAAAGGGGATTA
>NW_024103870.1:14470-29462 GCF_003945595.2 Pipra filicauda | reverse complement strand
GTATAAAGAATAAATTACTTGTAACTGCTTCTGTTTCGGAGCTTAATCAATATCTGAGCTTAGTTATTTTCTATCTCCTGTGATATTTTCCCTGAGCAGTTCTGATCTCAGGGCTGGGCTGTCTCAGGTTACCTCTGTGCACCTTGAAAAATGCCACGTTTCTGTTCTATTGTTGTGGGATTTATAGATGCAAAGTCTTTGCTCAGCACACACCAGGAAAGGGATTCCCCTGGCTCTGAGAGGGCCCTGCCAGAGGCTCCCTGGCTCATTCCAGAGGGGTGGACTCTTGCACAAGGTCTGCTGCCAACGAGCTACAATTCACCCAAGAAAATTTTCAGGTTCCAAACAGACTGTGAGGTTGGTCAATAAAACTCAACTTTTAGGTGCTGTATCCCTTGGGAAAACGTCTCTGGGATCAGCTGCCTCAGCAGACACCCCTGGG
Source organism: Pipra filicauda (assembly GCF_003945595.2). Lineage (NCBI taxonomy): Eukaryota > Metazoa > Chordata > Aves > Passeriformes > Pipridae > Pipra > Pipra filicauda. The sequence continues at coordinate 29,020 of NW_024103870.1, read as the reverse complement.
GGGCTCCGGAAGCAGAGCTGAGCAGTCAGGGTTTACTCTACTTAGCAGCCCTTTTAATGGGGGTTTGGAAACTGTGCCCACTGTAGTTAATGCTGTGATAATGATCTGATTTTAATTCCGTGTTTTTAAACCTTCAGAACAACGCTGTTAAACCAGGCTGTACCTCATTAGTCGAGGTTTCTAACTGGGAGTCATTATTTTAAAAGTCTGTTTGCTGTTTTACTGTCACAGGAATTCAAAATGAAAAAAGGGGGAAAAAAAGGCAGCTTTTCCATTTGTATTGTGTGCAAATGAGCTAAAAAGGCTCTGGATCAAAAAATCAACTCCTCTTACAAAAACAAAAATAAATGAGTTTTCTTTTCATCTGTTAGAGCACCATTCCCTTTGGCCACCATGGTTTCTAAAGGTAAGATGAGAACTCACTCAGCCTGTAATGCAAAGCAGGTAATAATCACCCAGGAAAGGTAGAATGGCTTAATTACACGAAAAATTTCAGTTTGCTATTGATTGCAATCTTCTGAAAATTGGATTCAATCTGGTGAACAGTTTCAGCCAAAAACCTTCCGATTTTTTGATCTGAATTTTCCTTTTGCCTTTAACATAATTCAACATGTCACCTCACCAAAGATTAAAAAAGTCCCCTAAAAATGACCTGACACAAAAAGGCTCGTGGAAAAAAACAACATTTTTCCTTCGAGTGCAGCTGTACCCACTTTTTGCAAGGTGAAGATGAAATATCGAGTGTGGGATAAATCATGAGACAAATATGGCAGCCAAGGCTGGAAAATAAATGTATTTTGACTAAAACTGGAAAAGTAAGAAATGATCTCTTCGTTATGTTTGCCCAGCTCTGGGCAAACATAACACACAGGGCAAACATAACACACAGGGCAGTGTGACTGATCTGACACCTGGGGCTGCTTCAGATGGATCACTCTGGCTCAGATGGATCACTCTGGCTCAGATGGATCACTGGTTCAGATGGATCACTCTGACTCAGGTGGATCACTCTGACTCAGGTGGATCACCCTGGCTTAGGTGGATCACTCTGGCTCAGATGGATCACTCTGGCTCAGATGGATCACTGGCTCAGATGGATCACCCTGGCTCAGATGGATCACTCTGGCTCAGGTGGATCACTCTGGCTCAGGTGGATCACCCTGGCTCAGGTGGATCACCCTGGCTCAGATGGATCACTCTGACTCAGGTGGATCACTCTGACTCAGGTGGATCACCCTGGCTCAGATGGATCACTCTGACTCAGGTGGATCACTCTGACTCAGGTGGATCACCCTGGCTCAGATGGATCACTCTGGTTCAGATGAATCACTCTGGCTCAGGTGGATCACCCTGGCTCAGATGGATCACCCTCCTCCTTGATTGCTTTGGAGGTTCTGCCCAGGGCCCCCCACACCTGTCCCCTCAGCCCCACACCAAGCAGCCCCTCTGGAGGTTCCAGGGACAGGGAAGGGATTCCTGGGCTCACTGGGCTGGTCCCAGAGTCCCCCCGTGGGCAGCAGGGCCCTTGAGCAGCTCGTGGCTCTTTGTCAACCCTGTCCTTCCTCCCTCTGAGAAGGGACAAACCTTTTGGAACACTGTCCCACCAATCCCAGATTCACTTCTCAGCAGAGCTGTGGGAAATGGGCTTGGGAATCCTCACAGACCCCCAGCAGTGACACAGATTCTATGGCCAAGCTCTCTGAAGGGAGCCTTTACTCAGATTCTTGCCCCAAGAACGTGGCCAGGAACTCTCCCATCCTCCCCAGTCCTCCGTGCCAGGGGCTGGGGGAGATCCCACCCCCCCAGTGACAGGGGCCTCTGTTGGAGCCTTTGGAAAGGGAAGTGTGGGGGCAAGAAATCCCTGCTCCTGCCAGCCCCTCTGGAGCTGGGACAGCCCTCCCTGGCTGCCCTGGAGCTCCTCCATCCCCCCAGGCACAGGGATGGAGCTGCTGGAGAGAGTCCAGAGGGGGCACAGGGTGCTCTGGAGCCAGGCTGGGAGAGCTGGGGGGATTCCCCTGGAGAAGAGAAGGCTCCAGGGAGAGCTGAGAGCCCCTTGCAGGGCCTAAAGGGGCTCCAGGAGAGCTGGAGAGGGACTGGGGACAAGGCATGGAGGGACAGGACACAGGGAATGGCTTCCCACTGCCAGAGGGCAGGGTTAGGTGGGATATTGGGAAGGAATTGTTCCCTCTGAGGGTGGGAGGCCCTGGCCCAGGTTGCCCAGAGAAGCTGTAGCTGCCCCTGGATCCCTGGAAGTGTCCAAGGCCAGGTTGGAGCAACCTGGGCCAGTGGAAGGTGTCCCTGCCCATGGCAGGGGACTGGAATGAAATGATCTTCAAGGTCCCTTCCCACCCAAACCATTCCATGGTTTTATGATTCCATTCCTTTTCCACTCCTTTCTTATTGTGGGTCACAGCAGAGAACCCCCCCCTGCTGTCACCCCCACGGGGGGGTTTTGCCCCTGTGAGAGTCATTCCTTGGCTCCAGAGCTGCTGCTGGAGCAGCCAAAGGATCATTTCCCTCTCCTGCAGCTCCGAGCAGCCACCCAGCCTGGGCTGGGACACAGCCAGGGATGGGGCAGCCACAGCTCCTCTGGGTGAGAAGGGAGAGTGTTCAGGTGAGAGCTGGAAAACACTGACAGCACAACAAAAAGAACAACTGAATGAGTTCTGGAAAAACCTGCCTGAAAAAGGAAAATATGGAACACAGAAACCCCCCCTCAGCCTGAATATTCTAACCCAGAGGAAGTCAAGGGCTGGCTTGCTCCTGGTGTGTGTGTATTGATGTGTGTTCCTCTTAAATAAGAAAGGTCCTTTAATGTCTCAGGCAAGGAAATTCTGAGATCTGCTTGGTGGAAGTTCAAACAAGAAATCCTGCACACTAGAAAGCAATCTCACGAGAAATCAGGTTCCACTTGGTACAGGAAATGTAATTACATGAAGGAAACACTCTCCTGCTTGAACTCCCTAAATTATGAGTAGCTGCTTCTCTAAAAATTATCCTCTTAGGAACTGATGAAAAGGGACAAAATCTGCATCTTGTCTTCCACAGTGACCCTGCTTAGAGGCTGAGAATATCACGGCAATGCTCTGAACTCTTCACAGCAAAATCAAACCCACTTTTCCCCTGGCACCCTCTGGAATAGTATTATTGCCATGGAGACTTCATACAAAAATAGTCATAGTGATACTAATTAATAGGCATTAAGTCTTTCCATCACGAGACATTCAGAATCTGCCACATAAACTGTTAAACCCAGTTTGAAGTGCATAGATTAGAAACTGTTATTTTTAAAGCTGAGGCTTCTGTTGAGCTGGATTGACAGTCCCAGAGCCATGGAGGGGGTTCCCAACCCCAGACAGAGACAGCAGCAAATCTCCCAGTTCTGGTGTGTCTGGGGGGCTGGACAGTTCATTTCTGACAGGGTTCTACTCACAAATCCATGCTCAGCCCCTCAACTGGCCCTGCAGGTATTAACTGGCCCTGATTCTCTCCCAGGCAGCAGCTCTGCACTCTCAGCTGCTGCCAAAGTGCTGCTGCTGTGGGAGGGGAGCTGGGTTGGACAGGGCCTGGAGGGCTCCTGTCACCTCATGGGGGTTATTTGGGATGTAGGTTTCAACTTCAATCTGTCATAGAATCCCAGAATCCCAGACTGGTTTGGGTGGGAAGGACCTCAAAGCCCACCCAGTTCCACCCCCTGCCATGGGCAGGGACACCTTCCACCAGCCCAGGTTGCTCCAACCTGGCCTTGGACACTTCCAGGGATCCAGGGGCAGCCACAGCTTCTCTGGGCAACCTTTGCCAGGGCCTCCCCACCCTCCCAACTGGGAATTCCTTCCCAGTATCCCATCTCTCCCTACCCTGTGGCAGTGGGAATCAGACAAGGAAAACTGTCACCTCCAAACACAGTTTTATCCCGATGTGCCCAGAAGGAGAGGGGTGAGCTGTCCTTGGATTTAGCTCATACTCTCCTTTAATTGCTCGCAGGTGGAATCCCTTGGGTGGATATTTTTGCCCAGTACCTCCAAATGTATTACTTATTAAATGCATACTATATTAATTATTGGTTGTCTCCAAGCTAAAGTTCACCTCCCACCTTCCAGCCCCTGTCCAGGGCAGGCAGGAGGGGCTGCATTGGGGGTGCACAGCTCCCATGGAGGGGTGAAATTCAGATTTCATGGATTTAGAAAACTGCTGAAGCAGAAGGAGATTTTCTCCTGCTCTTTGACATCTCAGCAGAGCTGTTTAATCACCTGGCAAACAGAATAAATTCCTGGTGCATACGAGGGAAATACAGATCACTACCAAAGATCCTTCAGGTTCATTAATCCAGTGGGATTCTCTGGGTTAATTGGTGTGTTTTTGTAGGGAGCACAAAGGACTGGATCTTTTTTACACTGCAAATGTCCAGAAGTGTTTTCATATTCACCTGCATCTTTATGGTTTGCTGCATTTTTGCTTATGTAGGAATTTTTAAACATATTCAGAAATCCTGAGCAAGAAGCCTCCAGAAGGTGACACTGCCACGGGACAGGACTGATGAGATGGAGCTGTGTGGTACAAAGGTTAATTCCTTTTGCATAAAGTGCAGCAGATCAAGAATCCTTTGGGATTCCTCTTTGCTTTGCATTCTCCAGAGCAGCACAAAGCACTCACAGGGGGTGACCCCTTGGAGAACTGGACATTAGGGAAAAATTTTCATGGAAAGGGTCATCAGCATCACTGAGGTGTTTGAAAAACAGGTGGATGTGGCCCCTGGGGACATGGTGACCGTGGTGGTGCTGCTGGTTTACACTTGGACTTGTTGGTCTGAGGAGTCTTTTCCAACCTTAACGATTCTGTGATTCCATGAGAATATGCTGGGCCTGACAACAAGCCTCATGTTCCTGATTCCTCTTAGGAATGTGCTCCCAGTGCTCACTGAGCCATCCTGGTGCTGTTCCCTGTTTGGGAGCCCTTAGGAATGTGTCCCCAGTGCTCACTGAGCCATCCTGGTGCTGTTCCCTGTTTGGGAGCCCTTAGGAATGCGTCCCCAGTGCTCACTGAGCCATCCTGGTGCTGTTCCCTGTTTGGGAGCCCTTAGGAATGCGTCCCCAGTGCTCACTGAGCCATCCTGGTGCTGTTCCCTGTTTGGGAGCCCTTAGGAATGTGCTCCCAGTGCTCACTGAGCCATCCTGGTGCTGTTCCCTCTCTGGGAGCCCTTAGGAATGTGTCCCCAGTGCTCACTGTGCCATCCCGGTGCTGTTCCCAGTTTGGGAGCCGCAGTGTCCGAGGCTCCAGTGGGTGTAGCTGTTCCGAGATGTGTTGTCTGCTGGTAGGAAGCTTTAGAAAACAGGTTTTCTTGGGAATGACTGTGCTTTTTGGGAGTAGCCACTCTCAGGGTTATTGAATTGGAACCTTCTGGCTGGTTGTGTCACTTCCATGGAGATTTTCCTGTGACAATTCCGTGTGTACTCCCTGCAAATCATCCTGGGGAACATGGTAAAGAATTCAGTTTGTTGTCAGAGGGAAAGAGATAAAGGACCTGTGTGTCCTGGAGACTGCAGTGCCCTGTGGAAACATGTAAATGAACTTTACAGGAGCAATTGGAGCAGAGGCAGCTCAGCTCTGGCCCTGTGGGGTCCAGCAGGAGCTCCAGGTTTGCTCCAAAGTGGATAAACCAGCCCACAGGGAGCCTTGGTGCTCCTGTACATCCAGGATCTGAGCTGGCACCACTCCAAGCAGGCTGGCTTTTCCTGAAGGATGTGAAATCTGCTGTGCAGAGGAGTTTCTGATCCCTTTTGTCGTGGTTCTGAACGTCAGTGGGGCTGCCAGAGGTGGAGATCAGAGCAAATGATGTCAGAACAGCTGCCCTGATAAGAGGAGCAGTGGTTTGGAGGAGGTTTGGGTGGAACTGATCTCCTCCTGGCAGCTTTTCCTGGGGAGCCAGCCTGCCTTTCATCAATCCCGAGCTTTGACAGACACCTTGGGATCTCTGTGAACATCCAACAGCTTGTGGTCAGATTAAATGTGGGCTGATTAAATCAGGGCTGGGTGGGGGTGCACAGCAGCTGCTGCCCTGCTCAGCTGAGCCCACCTCCCCCTGCTCTGGGTCTCCTGGAAAGCTGGGAAGTGGCAAAATTGCTGCTTAGAAAAAATTGCCCTCCCTGTCCCCCAGGACACACTGCTGGTCAGGGAGGGCCTGTTGTCCCCCAGGCCCTTCTCCCAGAGCTGCCCTCCAGCAGGTCCCCCCCAGCCTGTGCTGGTCCCTGGGACTATTTGATTATTCCTTCCCAGGTGCAGGATCTGCCTTTGCTGAATTCCAGGCAGTTCCTCTCTGCCCATCCCCAGCCTGTGGAGGTCCCTCTGAAGGGCTGCCCAGCCCAGGGATCAGCCACCCCTCCAGCCCTGTGCCATCACTCCTGTCCCTCTGTCCCTCTGGGCTGTCTCTGCCTCCAGAGCAAGGACACAGGAGGAGCCACCGGCTCTCCTTGGAAAAGGTTGCTCTGATTAAACACACTCGCACAAAGATGAAGGCACAGCAAGAGGAATCGTTCCTGTGGGATTCAAATGCTGACGGAAGGATGAAAGATGCTCTTTCTGCTGGGCCCCACACTCCTCTGTCTCCTTTGTGTTTTCTGAGGTGACCTAATAACAGCAGTGCCTGTGATTAAGCAAGAGCAGCAAAGAGCACATTTACTTCACATTTACTTAAGCATTAAAGCTCCAAGAATTATATGTTCTGAACATTTTCCTTCGGTTTACTCTTTCTGGAGTAAATTTTGAAGCCCAAATATCAGAAAACGTTCATTTCCCCCCCATCTGCTTTCTGGAAGGAGCACTGGATTCTGACAGCTCCCTGAGCTGCTGCCCTGGCTCAGCACTCGGGGCTGGCCTGGCCAGGGGGAGCCACTGGGACTGTGATGTGGAGTTGAACAGGGTCCAGTCCAGCCCTTGGGAGGCTGTGTGTGGATGAGGCAGGAGAAAAGGATTGTCAGGACCTGAATTTCCAGCGGATCCTGCGGGTGGACTGACTGATAACCCAGACCAGGCTCTTTCCCACGTGGTGCCCCCGTTCTGGAGCACACCCAGCTCTGTCCTGGGAGCCCTCAGCTCAGTTCCTGCCCTTCCCCTCAGCTGGGATGCTGCCAGCTCAGTTCAGCAGGTGAACAGCTCTGTTCAGCCCATCTCCACACAGCTGGGGTGGGTTCCATCCTCAGGGAGGGCTCCAAGCCTGCCAAGGGCTCCCTTTCCCACGGAACATAAGCCCCCGAGCTCATGGGGAGCTGCCCCACGTTACATCTGACATGGGGGAGCCAAGAGCACTTCCCAAGGATTTCTCTACTTAACTCATTATCCTTTTTCTCCCTTTGGCCTGTAAATGGCAGCACAGGGCTCCATGTTTGTGGCATCTCATGTCATACAGGATCAAGCACATTCTCTCAGTCAACACAGTTTAGCTCATTTTTTTTCTACCAGAATCTCAGTAATTTCTGTTCTTTAAGTTTGCACAATACAAACTTTTAAGAGTTAAATTAAGCAATATTTCTGCCTCATATTGAGCCCTCCCCAGTGTGCAGTGGGTCAGTCTCAATTGAGCTGAATTATCTTAATTCTCCCAGTCGTGTTTGCTCAGAGCAGCTGAGGGGCTCCATCAGAACTGGCCTCACCTTGTTCGAAAATATAAAAGTGACTGAGCATTTCAAGTCCGAGGAGGAACATCACCCAGTTCAAACCCTCTTCTGCCACCTGCAGAAATAAAACAATCCAAAAGTTAGTCATCATTAGAGGGGAATAGAAGTTTTCAGTGCAGATCTGTCAGGTGAGGAGTTCCCACTGTCACATTGTCCCTTGCTCCAGGTGAGACCCAGGGGAGCAGTTTGCAGCTGGAGTCACAGGACTGGGACTCCCAGATCACCAGTGCATGAGACAGTGCTGAGAAATACTCTGGTTTATTCCTCCCCCCAAAAGAATTGGCACTGGGCACTCACCAGGAAGGACTGGAAGGTCGATGGGCATAACTTGCACGTACAGACCTTCCTGGGAATTGTCCTTGGGAACACATGATTTGAAGCCCTCAGAGTCCTGCATAGAAGTGATTTCTACTCCTTCATTCCACTTTGTGTCAGTGGGATGGGTTCTGAACTGGGATGTTTTGAACGAAGGGAGGAAATTTTAAAACCCCAGACAAAACTTGTCCCCACTTTTATTTTTCTGAAATACTGGAACAAGACTGATGTTTGTGCAGGTCAGGCTTAAAAGTGTACTGGTCATGATCATCATGGAATCATGGAATCCCAGACTGGTTTGGGTGGGAAGGGACCTTAAAGCCCACCCAGTGCCACCCCTGCCATGGGCAGGGACACCTTTCACTGGCCCAGGTTGCTCCAACCTGGCCTTGGACACTTCCAGGGATCCAGGAGCAGCCACAGCTTCTCTGGGCAACCTGAGCCAGGGCCTCTCCTCCCTGCCAGGGGAGCCTTTCTCCCTGAAATAAGATATGATATCCTTATCCAGCTCAAAGCTTGGCTACTGGAAGCCCCAGTAAATTAACCAGCCACGTTTGGAAAATGGTCCTGTAATTGCTGACTATAAATTCAGACTGGGTATTCAACTAGTTGGCATTTAATCTGCTTTTAACAATAAATGGGCAAAAAGAACACACTGTGGAAAATAATTCTCTTTTGTGTTTATGAACACTCAGATCAGTTCACTAAATAACAGCTTTTTGTAACAAGGTTGTAAAAATCCCCTCTGACATCAGAACATCCCGTTGTCTCCTGCTCCTGCATCCCAGGGCACAGGAGATGGGAGCTGTGACACGTTACACTGCCCTGTAACAGAGCATTATTCCCCACAGTATGGGAACATGGGTTGCAGGAATGGAATAATAAGCCATTATGAGTCAAGCTCCAATGACTCTGGTGTCCATAATGACCCTCCTGTTCCCCAGGACTGATGGATGTGGAAGCTCTTCACAGGCAGCTCCTCTCTGCAGTTGCATCTCTGCCTTCCCTCGGTTCCTGCTGCTGCAGTTCCAGGAGCAATCCCCACTCAGGCTTGGCTCCTCTCCTAATTCAGAGTCCTGCTGACTGTGGGGGGAGGTTAGCCAAGGAAAGACACCAGGATCCTCCCCATGGGAAGGACTGTTGAAAACACCCTCGTGTGGGTGCTGTGTGAGGGGAACATCTGGAGGTCACAGCTGGGACAGGGGACAGACTCCCACACACTGCTGGCACTGGAATGTTGGCTTCTGATCTCCCAGGGGGGCTCTTCCCTCCACATAGAAATCACAGAACTGTTTGGTTTGGAAAAGCCCTCTGAGACCATCCAGTCCAACCATCCCCAGCACTGCCAAGGCCACCACTGCCCTTGTCCCCAAGTGCCACATCCACAGGGCTTGGAAACCCCTGCAGGGATGGGGACTCCACCAGACAGATTGAAAAGCTGAGGTATGTGGGGATTAAAGCCGTGATTTGCCCTCCCTGACTCCAGAATCCCCTCCCAAATTAAGTTTGAGTCTGTCTGGGTGACTGGTTTGAGTTCATGAGGGATCTGTGCCAAAGCTGGAATTTAATAATCCCAGATCTTGGGAGTCCCAGTCCAGGATCTGAGCACACACTTGACTGCACTGCTCTGATTGTGTGAAGAGGCAGAAATGTCAGAGAATGAGAGACTTGGAGTTCAGTGGGACTGCTGTCAACCCAGAGAAGTTAATTACAGTGCCAAAGGTAATGGCTGGAACTCCAGAGCACTGGGAGTTTATGAGTAGCAGCTGCAACCAAAATCCATGGAAAATGTTGTTAATGGGCCTTTCCCAGCCCAGGATACTCTTCAGCTGCTTGGGCACAGCCCTGGGTGGGAACATGAGAGCTGGAAGAGGTTTTCATCCCCAGGTCTGAGATCTCATGGAATAAACCATTTGATGCCTTTTGTTTCTCTTCTGCATCAAAGAACCTGCAGGTGCAGAGAAAGGAAGATAAAACAACTGATATCCAGCATTCCCAGAGGCTTCCAGGTTTCCCTGGAAGGTCCCAAAGGTGCCATGGATCATTCTGGGGGCTCTGTGGCTTCTGTGCTGCCCTGCCTGTGCTGAGGCAAGTCAGCCTGGAATTCCACCAGAGAAACTCCTGCCCAAGAGAATCAACGTTTGAATTCATGTTCTGGGGAGTCTGAAGAGGACAGGGATGGGAAGGGAGGAGGAATCCCTGCAGGAAGAGCCCTTTTGCCAGCACAAGGCAGAGGCACAGCCTGAGGGAAGCTCTGGCCTCGGGGGTCCAGCTGGGGCAAAATTCATCCCTGCTCTGGTGTGTCTTGGTTCTGCAGCAAGTTCCAGGCACATGGACCTCTCAGATGGATGAGGAATTTAATTCCTTTGGTTTTAATTAAACAATTCACTGAACTATGAACCAGGAATGGAGGAGCTGCTAAAGCAGGTTGCAGTCAGTAAAGAGATTACTAATTAAAAAAAAATATATATAATTCCCAAACATTATATTTTAACATTATCAGAATGAAATATTTCAGGCTTTGATATCTTAAAGTGCTTCATCTCAATCTTCAATAAATCCCTTTTTATGTAGAAGTGACACTTGCCATATTAAAATTAATCTGCATTTAAAAACAGAAAGGGGGTTAATGGTTAAATAGAACCAAACCAAGCAAAAATGAAGTAAAATTGCAATTCTAGAACCTTTCTTTCATTGGGACTCTTTAGAAAACTTTTAATTTAATGAACATTTCCACTCTCTTACTTTTATTTACTTTGGATGTACCTGGAAATCCTATGGTTCCCTTTAATGGAAATTTGGGGTATGTCTGGAAACAGCATTGTTCCTTTTTATGGAAATGGAACCCCTACAGACTTGGCTCAAGTGGTTCCAAGGGCAGGGCTCCCACCCGAGGCTCCTGCAGCAGAGGGTGCACTGGCAGTGCTGGTTCTGCCTCCACACAGCCAAGGCTGGCGTCCATTCCAAACCCCCTGGCTCCTGCCAGGAGCCTCTGAGAAGATGTTTTCCTCCAGGTTCTTTTATTTCCACCGCAATTTTTCCTTGTCCCCCTCATTCCACATTTGCCTGAAGGCAAAGGCGTCAGGTGAGGAAAAACGGCCAAGGTTTAAAAACCACCTCCTGATGTTTGAGCTCAACTCTCACCACGGGAAGGGATGGAAAAGGTGGGAAAAAACCATCCCAGACACATTGTGTGTCCTGGAATGACCTTGCAGAAAACCAGCCCCCTGGTAAGTCACCATGGGTGATTTTATCTTTAAAAGGATTTCTTCCCCATTTCCAGGACAAGTCAGGGCATAAGAGGTGCCTGAGATTTTATTTTTTTCTCCTCCACATTGCTCTCCCTTTTCATTTATTTCTGGCTTCTGGGTGTTAAAAGGTAGGATTTGTTCCTTAAGCCTCCCTCAATTCCCCTGGAATTCGTAGTGAATCCCTTTGTTCTCCCACGTTCCCTCAACTCCTCTCCCCAACAATGGGGTTTTGGTTCCATCCCGTCCCCATCTGGGGCCACTTATCTCCCCAGCCTTTGTCTTTGCACCACACACCTCCCAGTGCCTGAGAACTAACTATCCATTCACACTCTTCCCATCACCATGGAAACCTGGAAATGGGAGATAAAGTTCTCTAATTCGCTGGACTTGTTACAGGGCTCCCTGCGCTGGTGCAGTATGTGAATTTAAATGGTTTAAATGGCCGGGAGGAGAACAGCCAGGGCAGATCCCACGGACTGGGCAGCTCTCCTGATGCTGGAAATCAGCTCTGCCCGGATCTGGGAATGCTGGGAGGATTCCAGGCCGGGTTGGACAGGGCTTGGAGCACCCTGGCCTGGTGGAAGGTGTCCCTGCCCATGGCAGGGGGTGGCACTGGATGGGCTTTGAGGTCCCTTCCAACCCAAACCTTTGTAGGATTCTATGATCCCAAAGAGCCTTTCCTTCATTCTCTCTTCAACATAATCTTTTTTTCCCTTTTCCTTCGTTTCCTGTGGCACACAGAGCTGGCAGGGATCCATCCCAGCACACTGCAGACGAACAGGGATTCATTCCCAAGCAGCCCCGTGTGTCCCTCAGCACAGCCGTGTCCCCAGCAGGTCAGATCAGCCTCCAGTGCACTGAGGGGCCAGGTTAGCTCAGCCCAGACCCCATTGCTGACACTATTGCTCTGCCACCCACCCTCAGCTGGCTCTGCTTTAACAGCCTGGAAGGGCTACTTGGACATTCCCAAGCCTCCTCCCTCCAGAGCTTCCTTGGGTTGAGGATCCCTGTGTCCTGCCCACAGCTCAGGGACCTGGGAGAACAACACCACAAGGAAAGCCAAGTGCTGTGAGGAGGGACTGCCCTCAGAGGGGTCAGCCCCGACCTTCCCACGGCATGTGGCAGGAGAGAATTCCCAGAGGAGAAAGGACACCAGGATAAGGTGCCCTGCCCCTGAACTGCTCTGGGCTGAAGGACAGCAGCCCGTGGGGAGCCAAGGGGGGACACAAAACCTCTGCTCCCAAAGGGCAGAGACCCATGAGGACAGGATTTCCTATCCAAAGGACTGGATTCCTGAAGGCTAAGGCAGCAAACAGTCTGGAAAAGGGATTTGCCTGGCCCAGTTTGGATTCAGGAGCCTCCCTGTTGTGTCCAGTCACTCCCTGGGAGGTTCCTGATCTCTCACTGATCCCTCAGGTCTCATGGAGTCTTTTTCCAAGCCCATCTCCTGATAATGGATCCCTTTGGATTCCTGTTCCCAGCAGAGCCTGTTTGGCCCCAGGAGCTGCTCCCCCATCCCAGGTACCCCTCTGTCTGCAGGGGAGTCCCCAGGGAGGGGAATCCTGGGGCACTGGGGTTTGTCAGAGCTGGTGAAGTTGGTAAAGCTGAGTCAAACACTCCTCTTTTCCCCCACTGTTCTGCAGCGTTTTCTGTTTGTGGATTTATGGAAATTTGGTTTTTTAATCAGCACAAAACCCCGAGAACTTTCAGATTCTGTGACACCGTTATAAATAATTAAAAACCAGGGAAGGAGGGAGCGTTAATATGCTGGGAAGGTTCTGTAACAGCTCTGCTGCCTGTTCTCCACTTGCCCTGCCACGCTGGAAAAGCTCCTGAGCACAGCTGGGCTCGGGCCAGGAAATCACTAACAGAGTGGAACAAGTTGAATTACAGTCGGTTAGTTGGTGCCAGGTTTCTAATCCCAGCCCTGCGAGGTGTGAAGTGCCCTCGGCTCCCTCTGGAATGGGGGCTGCTGGCTGCTCCCGGCTGGAATCCTGTTCCTCTGGAGCAGGTCCTGCCCTGGAACCCGGGTGAGCCCTCTCCTCAGCAGCCCCTCTGATTTTTGGGAAAGCAGCTGCATCCCCTCCCTGGGGACTCACAGGGCCCCAGTCACCCCCTGTGCCTCTTGGCTGCTCCCCAGCAGAACTGGGGAGGGAATCAAGGGCTGCCTTGTTCAAAGAACAGAGAAAAAATGAAGATGGAAAAAACGAGAAAAAAATGGAAAAAATGAAATGAAGATAAAAAAATGAAAAACGAATGGAAAAGTTGAAATGTGAAAAAAAATAGTGGAAGAATTGAAAGGAAGATGAAAAAACAGGTAAAGATTTTGTGTGTGATTTCCTTTGGGGGGAGTCACCAGCCACCCTCTTAGAGCTCTGATGGTGTGACAATACCACACATGTACATCTAAAATGATATATAATAGATGTAATCGTTATAATTTATAATGATTAACAAATATAATAAATACTAATTCTTATTAGATAAATATATATTTTACATATATAGTCGTATAAATCATTGAACCATGTTTAATCAGCTGTGAAAAAGTCCATTTGCATTTTTAAGTCTCTCCTTTGCTGTTCCTTCATTCAGATGCAGCTTCCTGGGGATTTTTGCTTTTGTTTTGGTTTGGCTTTGTTTTGGTTTTTTGTTTGTTTGTTTGGGGTTTTATGTGGGTTTTTTTTTCTCTGTTTGTCCTACAAAAAGAAAAGCAAGTTAACAAACTACAGACAGAGGTTGAGTTTCACTCCTATCCTCTCACATCATCCTTGAGGTGGGGCTTTTGTAGGGAAAGAATGCTAGAGACTCTTTGTTTTAACTTTATCAGTGAGATACATTCCAAATTCATGAGTTTGGGGGTTCTTATTAACAAAAAAATAAATCCAAGCTACCCTTAAAGGAGCCTCCCACTGTTAAACACTCAGCTCTTTCCGTCTCTGCCACGACCCAGAGCTCAGCCCTGGGGTAAATGTAGCATTGCCCCGACCCCCTGGATGGAACAACTATGAATTAGTCGACTCTGAGGACCAGAACTGGAGTTTATTTTACTGGAGACACTTCATAAGAGTAAGAAATGAGACACCTCATGAGAGCAAGAAGTCCCCAGCCGTGCTCCACTGCCTTCCCAAGAGAGTGATGAGAGCGAGAACAAGGCCTTTGCTCCATCCTCACCCTCTGCCTGCTCTCCCTATGCTTTTATTTCCTATTTGAGATGTCCAGGGATGTCAGATTTCAAGAAAAACTTCAAATTAACCCCCCACTTTATTTCTTTTCTACTTTCCAATACAGCTGAACCCCCACCTTTCCTCCTG
>NW_024103870.1:0-13328 GCF_003945595.2 Pipra filicauda | reverse complement strand
GAATCCCTCTGGCTCCAGGGATTGCCCCTCCCGGGGCTGTGAATCACTCTGGCTCCAGGGATTGCCCCTCCTGGGGCTGTGAACCCCTCTGGCTCCAGGATTGCCCCTCCCGGGGCTGTGAATCCCTCTGGCTCCAGGGATTGCCTCTCCCGGGGCTGTGGATCCCTCTGGCTCCAGGAATTGCTCCTCCTGGGGCTGGGAATCCCTCTGGCTCCAGGGATTGCCCCTCCCGGGGCTGTGAATCCCTCTGGCTCCAGGGATTGCCCCTCCTGGGGCTGTGAACCCCTCTGGCTCCAGGAATTGCTCCTCCTGGGGCTGTGAACCCCTCTGGCTCCAGGGATTGCCCCTCTCCTGGATGAAATGCTCCTTCATCTCCTTGGCCCTCCCAGCCCCTCCCGCAGCTCCTGCTGATGGCTGCAGGATCTGATGTGGCACCACAGCTCCTCTTTTAGCAAAGAGCTTTGCCAGGGGACATTCCTGTTAATGGACATCCTATTTCTTGTCCTCTCTCCTTCCAAAAGTTATTGAAAAGGGGGGGATTTCACCTCCAGGGCTGTGCAGTTTGGTTTATCAGGGAGTGATAAGTCTCAGACAAGTTTGGGGCCTTCTGTAACCAAGGGACTGTTTCCTTTTAATAAAGTGAGGCCCTGCCTGCTGTGGTGCCATTGCTCATCTCTTTGTGCTGCACTCAGCAACTCAGCCTTTAAAAACTGAGCAATTGCCCTTCAGTGGTACACAAAAAGAGTAGCTTTGATTTCTTCTGGATGTCTTCATTTGGCTGTTGCCTAAGCCAATACTGCAAGGCCAGCTGGTCAGTGCTAACCAGGTGATTTTTCCCATTTTGGTCTGACAGATATATCAGGGTTTTTTTCCTGGGCTAACTCTAATTTATGTTATGGACAAATCTAACAATATCACCATCTCTACTATATTATGCTATATAAGCAGAGTAATTTTTAGATGGAGTCTTTTGTCCGAGGTGCTATTACTCAGACTCATTATTCCTTCCCAAACTTTTGTTACCTTAATCAATTTTTAAGGAGAAAGGCAAGAAAGATAAAGGAGACAATGCCCAGGCCTGACTCTAATGTGGCCCCTTTCATGTGCTAAAATCCGGGTAAATGGGTCTATTCATTGCCAGGGTGCTCAGCGGGCTCTGTATCCCCCGGGGTGATTTGGGGCTATCCCAGATTCCCAGAGAAGTGGAGGCTGGAAGTGGCCTCACAGTTGGGATGTCCCAGGCTGGTCTCCAGGGGAGGAGTTGCACATCTGGCCACACTCCTGCTGATGCAGCCCAAGAGGAATTTGAGCTTCCCCCCATGGCAGGGGTGGAACTGGATGAGCTTTGAGGTCCCTTCCCACCCAGAGCATTCCCTGACTCTGATTCTTCATCCCTTACATCAATCACTGCTGCTGCTGCACAGCCATTGGAGCACAAAAGTGATGTTTTGCATGTAGAAGAAATTAAAAACTATATAACTGTAAAAGCAACCATTTCTGCCAACCATTTTTTAAATGTCCCCCTTGGCAAGGTAACATCTTACCAAAGGTTTTCCTTTTCTTACTGAAGTTTGAAGTTAAACAGTTTGAAGTCTGTTTGAAGTTAAACAGACAACTTCAACTTCTTTCTACTCTCCCTGCTGCCTGGTTTTAATTTGAGTGAGCCAAACTAACATATTCAACGTGCTCAGTGATGGGTTGCTGTTTCTTGCTGTCACAGTTGCAATGTGTGGAGCAAGAGGTTGGATAAATTGCCTTTCACAGGTTCCAGACCAATAAATATATATGTGTGTGGAATATTTAAGTAAAACTCACGAAGGAGGTTCAGGTTAATTAGGTTGATATCAAAGGCCACACCAAAATCTGCAGGCATCAAGGGATTGACTTCAGTACCACACCAACTGGAACATTTCCATTGAGAAAAAGCAGTTCCACTGAAATAAATCCATTTCCTGGTAATGTGCTGAGTTTGTTCCATTTTCAACATCGTTCTGTTTCACTGAAATAAAGATGTCTTGTTACCTTTACTTCAAGTGTATAATTTCTCAGACCTGTCATATTAATTTGATGCTATTTACCCTTAGATTTGATTATATTGTTTTGACAGATGTCAAGTGTCATATGTCAAAGTACTATAATATTTATCCCACAGGAAACTGGAGCTTTTCAGATCTGCATAGCTGAGGATTAAATATAAAACCTCTCAGAAGGAGGATGGAAACAGCTCTGTGAACACTGGAACAGCCTGTCAGGGGAAACCCAGGCTCCAGCCTCCCCCAGAGCAGAGCCTGCCTGGGGAGGTGATAATGTGCCAAATCAGGGTTACCTGGGAACGTGGGGCTAGTGTGGTGTTACCTGGGAACGTGGGGCTAGTGTGCTTTTACCTGGGAATGTGGGGTTAGTGTGGTGTTACCTGGGAATGTGGGGTTAGTGTGGTGTTACCTGGGAATGTGGGGTTAGTGTGGTGTTACCTGGGAACGTGGGGCTAGTGTGGTGTTACCTGGGAACGTGGGGTTATTGTGCTTTTACCTGGGAATGTGGGGTTAGTGTGGTGTTACCTGGGAATGTGGGGTTAGTGTGCTTTTACCTGGGAACGTGGGGTTAGTGTGGTGTTACCTGGGAACGTGGGGTTAGTGTGGTGTTACCTGGGAATGTGGGGTTAGTGTGCTTTTACCTGGGAATGTGGGGTTATTGTGCTTTTACCTGGGAATGTGGGGTTAGTGTGGTGTTACCTGGGAACGTGGGGTTAGTGTGGTGTTACCTGGGAACGTGGGGTTAGTGTGGTGTTACCTGGGAATGTGGGGTTATTGTGCTTTTACCTGGGAATGTGGGTTAGTGTGGTGTTACTTGGGAACGTGGGGTTATTGTGGTTTTACCTGGGAACGTGGGGTTAGTGTGGTGTTACCTGGGAACGTGGGGTTAGTGTGGTGTTACCTGGGAACGTGGGGTTATTGTGCTTTTACCTGGGAATGTGGGTTAGTGTGGTGTTACCTGGGAATGTGGGGTTAGTGTGGTGTTACCTGGGAATGTGGGGTTAGTGTGGTGTTACCTGGGAATGTGGGGCTGGTGTGGAACAGTCACACCACAGAGTAACAAAGTCCCCACAGAGCTGCCTCTCCTTTGCTGGAGGAGAGGAGTTCCCTCAAAATGCAGAGCAGCACAGCCTGGCTGTGAGCAATGGCAGGTGAATGCAGGAGATCAGTCCCTCAGGGTTCCTCTTCTCCTCCATTCTGTTCCTAAAATGAGGGATGAGGAGGGAGAGCAGCTCCAGCAGGGAATCCCTGCACTGAGGGGGGGAAGGCAGGGGTGGCCTGGCCAGGTCTGGGGGAGCAGCTCATCTGCAGGGCTGAGCCTCAGCCTGCATTCCCTGAGATCCCAAAAGGCTTTGGGGCCATACCTTTTGGTTATTTTAGGGTTTTTTTGCCCCTGGCCACGAGGCAGTGCTGGTTCTGCCCAGCACCCTGGGCACAGGGTCACACCTGCCCTGAGCTGGGGAGGACCCAGAGGATCACCCAGCCCAGCACAGCACCATGTGCCTGTCAGAGATAAACCCACCCTTGTGAGAGCTCCAGGGGAAGCCAGGGGGGTTGGTGGGGGACAAGCCTCAGCTCAGCCCCAGCCCTTGGGCTGTGGGATGGTGCTGCTGCCCTGGGACAAACAGCCCAGACAGGGGGGGCCCCTCTGACCCCTCCAAGGAGGGTCCACGGCCAGCTGGGTCCCACAGGGGCTGGGTGCCACTCGTGCTGCTCCCTGAGGCACTGCCAGGAACACACCTGGCAGGAATATTTAGATACAGGAATATCAGGAAGGCTGAAGCATTAACTTGTAGTTTAGGGGAGCAGAGGAGGAAAAGGGAATCCCCGTGTCCCATGTCCTGCCACCCCTCTTTCTGTGCTGCTGTTCCCCTTTCAGTGAGCTTCTTATTCAATTTACAACACCTATTATTGCACTTTAATAGATTATTTTCTGGGTGGTGCTTTATTAACTGCTTCATAAAAATTCAGACAGATTAATCCTCTGAATTTTCCTTGCCTTAAAAAGCAGCTGCATTATGAGGGTTTTCCTTGATATTACTGTGTTAATCTGGGCCTCTGTGTCCCCAGTAAGGCCAGGCTGCATTTCCTGCTCCTCTCTTTTCTCCAGGATGGGCTCCTAAGCCATCCATGTTAATTTTGTGGCTTATTGTGCACTGAACTATTTTCTCACCTCACCCCAGCACAAGCTCAAGCCCTGCACCCCAGAGCAGCAGATGTACAGAGCCCCAGCTCAGATCTGGGCTTGGCACCATCCTGGGCACTGCAATCAGACATTCCAGAGCCTCCAGGTCCTGCTCTGGAGGGTGGGTTTTCCTCAGCCAAGGCCAAGGCAGCAGGGCCAGCTCCTTCATTTGGGATGGAAGGGACCTCAAAGCCCACCCAGTGCCACCCCTGCCATGGGCAGAGACACCTTCCACCAGCCCAGGCTGCTCCAACCTGGCCTTGGACACTTCCAGGGATCCAGGGGCAGCCACAGCTTCTCTGGGCAGCCTGGGCCAGGGCCTGCCCACCCTCCCAGCTGGGAATTCTGTCCTAGAATCAAATCTCAATATCTCCTCTTTCAGTTTGAAGCCATTCCCTGTGTCCTGTCCCTCCATCCCTTGTCCAAGATCCCTCTCCAGCTCTCTTGGAGCCCCTTTAGGCACTGGAAGGGGTTTTGAGGTCTCCTCTTCCCCAGGCTGAACAACCCCAAGACCAACTGAACCCTTTTGTTGCACAGATTGAGCTGAAGCAGTTGGAGTTTTTATTTGTCATTTCTGTTACCTCCCTAAATATGCCTCTGGGAAAGGCACGTGGATATTCTCCTTTTAATGACATTTCCCTTTCACAGCCTGACTGTTATGGAAGGACTCCTGGGGCTTTGGTAACTGGAGAAGTTCAGACTGGCTCGGCCAAGCTCTGCTGTGGAGTGGCTGCAGTTGTGGCTGTTGGCACCAGGGGAGGAAAACCACGTCTGGAGGGTGCTGTGGAGTCAGTTTGTCAGCAGATGTGCCCTCTGGAGACAGGGGCTACACCCTCCAGGCTGCAGTCATTGTCCTGCACTTCTTTCCCAGCATCCCCAGAACCTCCTGGGTTTGTGGCACTGAAATCCTTGGCACAGCCATTCCTGCGGGGTTGCCCAGGTGGCTGTGGGCTCTCAGCACTGTCAGACAGCTCGTGGAGGGAGGGAGAGCAGCCCCTGCAGTGGTGCTTTCCCATCCCACAGGCACATGGATGGGCAAAACCAAACAGATTGGAACTGCTCAGCCTCAGAAAGGAAGGAATCAGATCCTGGGAATGTGAGAGCAGCCTGTAAAGTCAAACCTGGCACAGAAACAGTGACTGGGGTGGGCAGACACTGCTCCCCTGAGAGAAGAATTCAGGACCCCGGTCACATAACCAGGTAACTTGTTCAGAACAAACAGCAGAGGGGCTCTGCATGAAACACTGGGCAAACATCTGGCAGCAGGGACATGAGGCAGCTGTTCCTGCCCTGGGGCAAGGGATGGCTCAGGTGTCCTCTGCCCGTGCCCTTTCAGCCCCATTCCCCGTGATTCCAGGATTAGGTGCAGCTGCCAGAAACTTCAGCGGGTGCCAAAGGTACAAATTAATTGAAAAAACAATTTCTGCACAGAATAAAAGCCCCAGGAGCTGGGCTGGGCTCACAGCTGCCTGTGGGGGAGGCGTTGGTCTGATGGACTCTGCTCTGCCCCCAAGCCCCCCAGGGACTGTGGGTTCTGTGGGATATGGGACAGGACACAGGGAATGGCTTCCCACTGCCAGGGGGCAGGGTTAGGTGGGATATTGGGAAGGAATTCCTGGCTGGGAGGGTGGGAGGCCCTGGCCCAGGTTGCCCAGAGAAGCTGTGGCTGCCCCTGGATCCCTGGAAGTGTCCAAGGCCAGGTTGGAGCAACCTGGGCCAGTGGAAGGTGTCCCTGCCCATGGCAGGGGTGGCACTGGGTGGGCTTTAAGGTCCTTCCAACCCAAACCAACTCTCTGGCTCTCTTTGTTCTGGCAGTTCCTTCAGTCCCACCCTGGGCCCCCTGCCCAGGAGAATTCCATGGAATGATTACCAGTCACTTGGATTTTCAGATTATTGCCAACAGTTACTCAAGTCCTTGCTCATAATTTTCATTAATCTTGGGAAACAGTGACACAGACCCACAGTGGGCACGGTGGTGTCCAGTCTAAGCTTTGACTTGATGATCTTGGAGATGTTTTCCTGCCTTAATGATCCTGGGATTCCAGACCCATTGATTGACAAATGCCCATGAGGAAAAAAACTCATGTCCTGTGCTTTAAACTCAAGGGGCTTAGAAATGAGGTTTCAACCACAGGACTCAGAATAACTATTTTGGAAACCCTTTCTTATCTAACTGTGAAAAGAACCCCAGTGTGCAGCTCTACGCTGCAGCTGGGTGGGTGATGTGATTTCAGTCCAATTTTGTGCATTTTAAATATTTTCTGGTTTCCATTGCTGAGGAGACATTTTCCTACCAGCCAGAGGCAGAGAGGGCACAGTATTTACTCAGTATTTTGCCTCTGAAGGCAGAGAAATGAGTCTCAGTTCACAGAAACAAAAGTGTACAGAGAAATGCAGAACCTTGCAAGAATTGTCTGTATCAAGGGAGAACATTATTCCGTATTCAAAACACCTTGAGATGTCAGGAACTCCCTCAAACCAGCACTGGAGCTCAGCTGCTTCACTTTATCACACACTGAAGGAAATCATAATTATTTCCAGTGGGACTTCAGAAATAACCCAAAGTGATCCCAACACCCTGAGCTGTTCCCACATGTCCAAACAGCCACGTGGATCTTCTGTTTCCTTGATTTCCTCAGGTCTTTTCCTCTCTCTTCCCTAAGTACCACTCTGGGTTCAAGTTTAGTGCAAGGAATAACCACATGATAAAAGAATACATTAATGTAAAACTAGAAATAAGCTCTTATAGAGCCAATATTTTCATGGTAAGAAAGGAAATAAAAATACATTTGCTGTCCAAAAACCCATCTCACAAACCCTAACATGCCAAAACCAATTCTAGTTTAATTATGCAAAAAAAGGCTCCTAACCTTAATAACAAATCATTATCTCAAGGAAATCTGAATTGGCTTTTACAGTGTCAAAATATGAATATCTTCCCATAACAGGCAAAGTGCAACGTGGGGAAATACAAAATGTGTCTGGGAAATTAAAAATCTCTTATTAGGACTCGCAGACAGGAGCTGGGAGAAGCCATGTTTTCATATATTATTAACTACTGGTTTATCTCTGTCTTTCATGATTCCCTCCTTCCCTCTTCCAGCCCTTCCCCTCCCTCCCCACTCAGCTTCTCATCAGCTTATTTACTTCTAGAATTTAATTCTCCTGCCAGTTCAGAGAGAATAAGCTGTTCAGGACACAATTCAGATTTTCTTCACTGTCCAGGGACTCTCTGGGAGAAAGTGGGGCAGGATCTGTGCCTGGATCAGGGGGTCTTTGCCCCACAGATAAAGTCACAGCTGCCTTGCTTCTCTGGGCAACCTGTGCCAGGACCTCCCCACCCTCCCAGACAGGAATTCCTTCCCTGTATCCCATCTCTCCCTGCCCTCTGGCAGTGGGAAGCCATTCCCTGTGTCCTGTCCCTCCATGCCTTGTCCCCAGTCCCTCTCCAGCTCTCCTGGAGCCCCTCTGGGCCCTGGGAGGGGCTCTCAGCTCTCCTGTTGAGGGTTCCCCTGGGTTTCCTGACACGAGGCACATTATTCTGGCAGGGGGAAAGCCACTGGTTATCACAGCTGGAGAACAATGGGACAACATGTGGAATGGGGCCATGGCTTCCCATGCCCTGGGATGGACTGGGCTGGTGCAGGAGAGGAGCCCAGTGTGAGCCCAGTGGTCCCTGCCGTGCTGGGCTGGGCACCTGCAGGCACAGCCTGGGAAGGGACATTGTGCCAGGAGTTATCCCGGGGGATTTTCTCTCACAACAATTAATTCAGTGGCAGTGAAATTCGGGCAGTGGCATTTCCTGTCACCGGTGTCTAAACCTTTGAAACCTCAGCCCCTCAGAGCAGGAGTGGGAGTGCAGGACCAGCCCTGCCAGCTCTGGTGAAAGGCACCTTTGGGAACTGAGGGTGTGGAATTTAAAGGTGCTGAACAGGAGTTTTCTTCCCTATCAGTGGAAGCACCAAGAGGAACCTCCAATCCTTTGTGGAGACACCACCCCCATCTGTGTCTGAATGCAGAAGTGGAGGGACAACCAGACTGTTTTCCAAAGGACAGGGAGGAAAACAAAGCTGTTCCCACACGTGAGGCTCTCAGTCCACAGCTTTCCACTCAGCTGAATTAACCAGGGTGCTTTCAAACACTTTGAATGTGTCATTTTTAATTGGAGAGCGCCCTGTGTAAAGATTATTTTCAGAAAAAAAAAGCTAGGAATGCAATTAAATGCATTCAAATAAAAATTCTGTGCCAGGCCCTGAGGTTCTTTAATTTGTTAATGCAACACTGCTCAGCCCCTGCATGGGACTGAGCAGGGCTTTGCTGAAACAATTCCTCTTTAATGTCCCACATCACTGGGAACCTCAGACACTCCTCACAAGGCTGAGCCTGGCTCTGGGTGTGTGGGACACAAACAAACCCCAGGTGAGCCTTCCCTGAGTGTGAGAAAAGATTTCAAAATAAATCCAAGTCCTCTTCATTTGGTAGAATCACTTTGCAGAAGGGTTTCCTATCAGCAAGATCAATTTACCTTTTCTCTCTTCCTTTAAAACAAACACTTGGAGGAATTGCCAAAGCCCTTTGCTGCACATTGTTTAATGTGTTTATTTCCTAAAATTGCAGTGTGTGGCTGGGACAAATGAGGTGACTTGTAAAGCCCCAGCTCTGGTGGAGCCCTGCCCAAAGGCCATTGTGAGAGTCAGAAAGCTTTCCAGGTGGGCACCGTGGCTGAGGGTGTTTGTGTCTGTGCAGGCAGCCCAGGCCAGAAGGTAGATTTTCCCTTTGCCAGCCATCCTGGGGAACATTTCCTAATCAGGGACGAGTGGATGTGAGTGGCTCTGCTGTCATAGCAATGCTCCTCAGTGGGTGATTCTGCAGGAAGTTTATTAGCAAGTTCCTGCCTCCATTAGAGTTGATGGCAGTTGTTGAGGTTACCATAAGCATCTCCTCTGTCCTGGGATACATCTCCTGTGCACAATTTCCATTTGCATCTTTCCTGATACCAAATTGTGAAAGAAAATGCCTGAAATTATGACTCACATTAATTGGGTGAAGAGCCCACTCAAATCAGAAATGCCTTTCATTTCTCAGGCACTGGAGATGGCTGGATGGCAGGTTATTGCTTTTTTTTATTATTAAATCAAGGCACATTTGGAAGCTCTGCCTGCCATTGGAATATTTGTGTGGAATTAGTAGGAAGTGCTACAGCAAAGCAAGTGCTACAAATGTGTTTGTGCTGCACTGGCTCCATTTCCAGTGTCAGAATCCTGATGTGGCCATCAACAGAACTGCTCAGGCACAGAAATCAGCCCTGGAGAACAGATCCCTCGGAGCAGGTTCCAGTAGAGAAGGGCCTGGAGTGTCCCTGCCCACAGCAGTGGTGCCCAGGGTGGGCAGGGGCTGGGCTGGAAGTGGGAGGATGGTGTCTGAGGCCAGGTTGGATGGAGCCTGGGGCAGTGGAAGGTGTCCCTGCCCATGGCAGGGGGTGGAGTGAGATGGTCCTGAAGGTCCCTTCAAACCCAAAGCATTCCAGGATTCCATGACCTCCAAGCCCATGGAACCACCTTCTCTGGCTTCCCCTGTTCCTGCCAACAGCCCCTGGCAGCCCAGGGCTCCTCTGGGGCTGGAGCTGAGCCCCTTGTGCAGGTCCTGGAACACTTGTCCTTGTTCCAGGGGTCTCTGGGCTGTCCCATGGAGCCCTGGGCTGAGCTGCTGTGTTTGGGGTTCAGGGAAGTGCTGGGGCTGTCCCAGGGTGCCACAGGGCGTGGGCTGCTCTGTGTGGGCACCACACCACAGCATTAATGACTTCAGCCTCAGCAACACTGAAAGGAGTTAAATTCTGCTCTGATCTGGCACCTCTGACCTGTTCAAAACAACTGCTGAAGTGCTGCATCCCAATGAGGGCTCAGTGCTGCTGCTGCCTCTGGCCATTATTGGCACAAAGACATTTCCTGCTCTTCTGCTGGGGCTGGTTTTGGGGAATGGCAGCCCTGCCCTCCTCCCTGAAAGCTAAGCCAGGGTCTGCCGGCCTGTCTGGTACCCGGTGTGCCCACGGCAGCCCAGGGGCTCTCCCAGGAGCACTGGGAGTGTGGAGCTCAGGGACCTGCTGCCCACGGCCTCTGGGTGCCCATTCCCATCTGCTCCAGCACAAACAGATCCATGGATGTTGTCACTCCTTCTCTCTCAGACACGTGGGGGCTGCTGAGTGTCACAGGGACGTTCTGGGCCAGTTGTGTGACCGGGCTGGTTTCTCAGCTCTGACAGGAGGAGATTTCCAAGCTCAGAGCCCAGGAGCAGATGGGATGGAGGGGCTTCAGTGTCCAGTGTATGGCAGCAGATTTGGGTGACAAGGGACAGCATCACCCTGGTGCTGCCACTTCACTGACAGCTTGCCCACCTTGTTCCCTGCCCGTGGCGAGGGGTTGGAATGAGAAGGTCTTTAAGATCCCTTCCAACCCAAACCATTCCAGGATTCCATGACTTCCAGCAGTGACAGGAGCTGGAGGCAGGGCTGGCTCAGCCACTGGGGAGCTGAGCAAAGACTGATGTTCCCATGTGAGGCTGCAAAGAGGACAAGAGAAAATGTGGTTTGTGTTTGAAAAACTAAACAAGGCTGAGATGGTGGCAGAGCTACCAGTTGTGCTGCTGGAGGTGTAAGAGGAGCAGCACCCAAACCTTGGAAGGGAATGTGGAACTCATGATGCAGAAAGAAATTAAAAAGTAGAAAAAAACCAGGACTCCTAAAAAGCAAACATAAGGAAGAGAACAGTAAGGAATAAATCTGCTCACTGCTGAATGTTTGCTCTTCTTTCTGGATTTTTTGAGACCAAGTGTTTTACAAAGAGCTTCAGAATTCCTGGATCCTTTCCAGGGCCAGCCTGCTCCCCGGTGGTTTCCCTCACGAGGCCCAGACAAGGTGTTGTACAGATTTCCCTCTAACTCGCCATCAATAGCTCCAGTTTTTGCAATTAACTGATTACGGAGAGAATTAACCTGCTCACCTGCAAAGAACAGAGGCTCTGGGCCGGGCTCATTATGGGCCTCGTGGTTTCTGAAGGAAATTGTGCAGGGAAGATTAAATGGAATTCACCAGGGAAGAGCCAGTTCCAGTGAATAATTAACTTCACAGGCACCAAGCTCCTCTCCCCCATCCCAGTGCCAGCTGGTCCTGCCCAGCCCTGCTGCTCCCTCAGCCTGCACAGGCACTGCCAGCACGGCTGGGACAGCAGGGGCAGCTCCCGAGCCGGGCAGGGCAATAAAAGCAGTTTAAAAGGATAAAGAGGAGCATTTGCGAGGCTGTGAGAATGTTCCTGGTGCATCCCCTGGAGCTGTAATCGGGAGCCAGAGACAAACGGGGCTCCAGCAAAACAAATCACTGGCAAAGACTTTTTTGTCTTTTCAGGGCGGAATGGGAAGGTCCATTTTAGCTCGAAATAAACGGCAGCTCTCGAGAGGCTGCTCCGTGTGTCCCTGCCCACCACTCCGGGGGAGCTGGGGGCTCCTGGGGACGGCACAGCCCAACAACCCCCCGTGCCTGAGGGTGTTGTCCAAACGCTCCCTGAGCCTGGCAGGGCTGGGACAGAAGAAGGGGAACCCCCCGCGTCCTCTGAGACGAGCTGTGACAGGAAACCTGAGCTGGATCTCCAGGGGAAATCCAGAACTTTCCTGAAGAGCCCCCAGCACTCCCGATTTCCCAGTGCTGGGGCACTGCTGGAGCAGCTGCTCCCCCTCTGTGGCCGATGCCTGGAGCAGGTCACAGCCAAAATATTCAGCTTTGGACTTCAAAGCCAAAAGCACAAAACGATGTCAACCTTTCCAAAGCCTAAATAAACGTTAATATTACAGGAAGAGACACAGTCCAAAGCGATGCTGCAGCAGCTCTTGTCTTGTGCTGAACACCCCTCTCCCTCTCCATCCCTTTGGATCCGGTGCCACAGCCAGGTCCTGGAATGACATTTGCAGAGCCCAGGTCCTGGAATGACATTTGCCAAGTCCTGGAGATTGGTCTGTCTGTGTTTTTATCCCTTTCTCCATTTCCCCCTGGCCCTCTCTCCAGGCTCCCCAGGACAGGAGGTGCTCAGAGCTGGGGCATCCTCCAGCTCTGCCCATCCCTGTGCCCTCCATGGAGCCTTTGCAGGGTCCTGCAGAGCTGTCCCAGCCCTGCACACACCCCTCAGCCCCACAGTGCCCCCTCCTCTGCCCAGCCGGGTTCATGCCAAGATGAAAATTCCAAAAATCAACTTAAAGAACAACTAAAGCTCGTGGGCTCCTGCAGGGCTCCTTCCCCATCACGGGGGGTTCCCTGAGGTACAGCAAAGGTGCTTTTTAAACAATCCCAAACCCTAAAACTCTGAGCAAAGAGATGGAACAACCACAGGCCAGGGACAAGTTTCTGACAGGTTCAGGAGCAGGGGAGTGAAGGGCAGGGGGGCTCCAGGCTCTGCCTCAGTCACTCCCTGCACAGCCACGGGCAGCCACCACCAGGGCTCGTTTTCTTCTCTTCCATATCACACCTGTGCAATAGAATATTGGGATTTAGGAATTAATTTTACGGAAGAGGCTGACACTCCAAACCTGACAGGTCTCTAAGGAAGATTAAAATAGAAATGGTTGAGTGGAGGATTGAGCTGCAGTCTGGGGCACGATTAGAGAGCAAAGACCCCGTTAACTGGGGGGATCAAGGGCATGGCAGGACTTTGGAGAGGCCTGGTTGTGCTGAGATCACAGTTACCTGAGGGACTAGTTGCCTCCACTTGACTAGAGAGCAGAACTAGTAATTAATTACTCGTGTTTCCATTTTCCAGCCACTGATCAGCATTTAAAATATCCTATTTCTTGGATCTGGAGTGCTGGAAACGGGGTCTCAGTAGCAAAATATCTGATTCAGTGCTGCTGCATCACACCCCCTTTTTTGGGGGGTAAAATGAGACCTGTGGAGAGGAATGGGGAGAATATTCCTCTCTGGGATGTCTGGGGGTAAGAGCTCAGTCTGAGAAGATTCTTCAGTCATACAAAGAGCTGCTTCCCTTCCCTTCCCACAGATTTAGAGCTGTTGTACCTCACCACAGTTAAATACATCTCCATGCACATCCTCCACATCCATTTGTGTCTCCCCC
>NW_024103869.1:0-15009 GCF_003945595.2 Pipra filicauda | reverse complement strand
GGCCCCGGCCAGGCAGTCCGCCAAGCCCACAGTAAAGATGGCGCCGCCAGGACCGGAACGACCACACTAAAGATGGCGGCCCCGGCCCGGAAGTTCGCCCGACGCCACACTCAAGATGGCGCCGTCACGACCGGAACTTAGCCGAGGCCACACTAAAGATGGCGGCGAGAGGCCCCCTCGCCTCAGAGAGGCGTCTATCCTGTTGCCTGACCTCCGCCGCGACCCGGACCCCCGCCCCGCGCCCGCAGCGCCGTCTCGCCGCGCCGCTTCCCGCTGTGGGCGGGGGGCTCGGCGGCGCCGGGCGCGGGCGGCAGGTTCGTGGGCGGCGGCAGGCACCGGCGCGGGCAGCCCCCGTCTCGGAGCCGCGGCGCACGAGGACCCCGCTCGCCCCGCGCGGCCCCCGCTCGCCCCGTTCCGCTCCGCTCCGCTCCCGCCCCTGCTCCCGCTCCCGCTCCCGCCCCCGCTCCCGCTCCCGCCGTGCCCTGGAGATGCTATCGGGGCTGCGCCGCCGCCTTCCCCCCCCCCGGAAGCGACCCACGGCGGCAGATCCGACGGAGATCGTCCCCGGGGTAAGCCGGGCGCGGCGGGTGGGCGCGGCCGCTCTTCTGCCTCTCCCGCGGCCATCGGGGACTGCAGGCCGGGGAAGCGACAGGCAAGTTTCTCGCCTCTGCGGAGAAACTCGCACCTGCGTGCCGCCGCAGGGCCGGGTTCGGATGTGCCCTGGCATTGCACACGCACCACACCCCCCCGCGGGGAGGGTCTGCGCTGCCTCGGGGACCCTGTCTGTGCTGCCGGGAGAGAGAAATCCTTTGGGAAGCTGGGCTGGAAACAGCAACTCTGTGAACTGCTCAGCGTTTCCTAGGCAAGGGCAGGTTTTAGGGAAGAAAGGCCCGGACGCGCGAAAGGCGCCGCGGGTCTCGCCAAGGGGGGGGGGGCGCGCGGCTGCAGCGCCGCGCGCGGCTGCAGTGCCGCTCCCGGCCGTGTCCGCCAGGCGGCGACTGTGAGGCAGGGCCCGGCGCTCGGGGGCGCTCTCGCAAGCGACGCTTGCCCTGGGAAAGCGGCGGGCTTTGGGCCCTGCCGGCCTTCCCCCGCAGTGCCCGGGCTGGCCCAGCGCCTGGCAAAACCTCGTAGGGAAAAGGCAAGCAACACCTGCGGTGGTTCTGCCCTTTCGTTAGCCAGGGACTGCAACACAGACAAAATCAAGGGGCTCTTTGACCTGGGCAGGCTCCCAGCATTTTTCAGCCTTCCTTAGCAGGGCATTCTCACCCTCTGAAAAGCTGAAAGGCTTTAACAGCTGGAGACGCGCCTGCAGCTGTGCAGATTAATGTCCTTTCTTTTAGGAAACGAAGGGGAGGTTTTCCTGTTGTGAGCCTAAATACCGAGTCTACTCTGCTTTGTCAATCAGGTGACGAAGCTTATGGAAAAAAAGACCAAAGGCCTCGAGGTGAGCACATTCTACCGAGTTCTGCTTTTCTGGGATCGGTTTGGGAAAATCACGTGAAATTCTAAAAAGCTTCTCTCCGTGTTTTCTAGTTGTTTTTTCAGCCTTGGTCTAAGTTTCATGTAGAAAAGGGCATAGAATTATTAGAACAGACAAACTAGACTTTCTCGGGAGAGATGGAAGAAAAGGCTGCTGATTGCAGTTCTGCTTTTCTTGTCTTCTATTAGACTGTCATTTTCTCTCCCCTACTGTTCAAATAGGCAGCAATTAATTGCTCTGCTGAAGAGTTTGCTGTACTAAGTGTCTGTCAAATTGATGCCTTCAACTCAAGATAGCACCTGCTCCTTAGTTACAAAAAGTTCCTCACAGGAAATTTTCAGGCGTGCCCATAAATCTCCTGGCTGTTTGTTTGGGAGAACAGGGTTTTCTCGTCTGTAACAGAATAGTCGTGGCATTTGCTATGGAATGCTGGTGGCAATCTAGTCAGAAGAGGACCCCGTGCTTCACTAATTTTGCCTTTTTGTTGTTGGGGGTGACTTCTTCCCAGGGATGTTCTTCTTGACCCCCCGGGGCAAATGGAGGTATTCACCTGGTCAGCGTCAGGAGCCATCCTAACTGAGGCCTCGGTGAGTGCTTTTTGTATGACTGGACGGTGAAGCTGTGGGAATGACCTGGCTAGTGCTCGGTGTACTCCTAATTAAAGTGTCTTTTACTCCGTGTTCCCAGGCTCCCTCCTTCCCTTCGGTCGCCGTGGGTGTGCCGGACACCTCTGGCAGGGCTAACCCTGTGGCTTTTCTGTCCAACGTGCTGTGCTGTGTGTGCCTGCAGGTAAGAAAAGCGGGGAGTGCAGTCCTTCTGCTTTGCTTGCTGTGTCTCTTGGGTAGTGATTTTGGAGGGGAATCCCAGAGCGATTTGGTTTGAAGGGGACCTTCAAAGGCCAGCCTGCCTTCCGTGGGCAGGGACACCTTCCGCTCTCATCCCCGGCTGGATGCTCCCAGTCCCGTCCAGCCTGGCCTGGAACACTTGCAGGGATGGGGCAGGCTCAGCTTCCCTGTGCAGTGTGCTCTAATATCTCTCCACTGGCATCCGGAAAAATTTTGTCAGCGTGTTTTGTTCAACGATGGTAAGCAGGACCCGGGTGAAAATGACATTCTGTTAGGTGCAGAGGGAAATAATTCTCCTTTGAAGCCAAATGTATTCAGATTTGCACGAGTCTTGTCTGCCTTATGTTTGAATTGCTTTCTATTCTAGGCAGTTGTTTTAAATTAAACTTTTATTTTGTGTCTCCCCCCCAGTATCCTGTCCAAGACAAAGCTACCTTTCCTCGTGGGAATGGACCGGCCGGGCTTTGGCAATCTGGCCCCTCGAAAGCCTTAAGTGACCTCTTCCAACAGGGGAAGACTGAAGCAAGAGGTGCCAGAAAGAACTGGAGCTTCTGGAGAATAAAAGCTGGAAGCGTGCCCCCAAAAATCCCCCCGGGTGGTCAGTGGTCTGACTTGCACGGACCGGTGGCCTTGGCCAGGAGCGGTCCTGCGGGAAGCGCCTTTGCCCAGGCTGTAATTTTAATTTCCATTGGATGCTTGGCAAAGCCCCCCTGGGTGAGCCCCAGTGCCTGGCATGAGCGGAGCGGGCTTCCAGGGAGGTATTCACCTGGTCAGCGTCAGGAGCCATCCTAACTGAGGCCTCGGTGAGTGCGTTTTGTGTGACTGGACGGTGAAGCTGTCTGTGGGAATGACCCGGCTATTGCTCGGTGTGGTCCTAATTAAGGTGTCTTTTACTCCGTGTTCCCAGGCTCCCTCTTTTCCTTCGGTCGCCGTGGGTGTGCCGGACGCCTCTGGCAGGACTAACCCTGTGGCTTTTCTGTCCAACGTGCTGTGCTGTGTGTGCCTGCAGGTAAGAAAAGCGGGGAGTGCAGTCCCTCTGCTTTGCTTGCTGTGTCTCTTGGGTAGTGATTTTGGAGGGGAATCCCAGAGCGATTTGGTTTGAAGGGGACCTTCAAAGGCCAGCCTGCCTTCCGTGGGCAGGGACACCTTCCACTGTCCCCGGTTGCTCCCAGTCCCGTCCAGCCTGGCCTGGAACACTTGCAGGGATGGGGCAGGCTCAGCTTCCCTGTGCAGTGTGCTCTAATATCTCTCCACTGGCATCCTGAAAAATGTTGTCAGCGTGTTTTGTTGGACGACGGCGAGCAGGACCCGGGTGAAGAGGACATTCTCTGAGGTGCTGGGAGAAGGAGGACTCGTGCGGGCACCTCCAGAGACAGCGGGAACGGGAGCGTGCTGCGGAGAAGGAAAATTCCAGGGGGTGGGTGCCGAGAAATTTGTCCTCCCCTTGCCCTGTGCTCTGCACTCAGCAATGGGTCAAGTGCAGAAGTTTCCTGGGGACCCTGGAAAAGGATGCCGGGTCTGCTAAGAAAAGTGGGGCCAAAGGAGCAGGACCTGGGTCTGCGAGCGTGGGAGAAACAAGGGCCGGGTCATCCTCTGCCTCCGGGAGGGAGGGCAGCAGGAAAGGCCACGGACTAAAGCACTGAAGTGCCGTTCCCCAGGGAGCCCCTGCCCAGCACTGAACTTGCTTGTGCACTTGCTGTCCCTTTCCCAGCGGAGCCGAAGCGTCGGGTGCGGGTGCCGGGGGGATGGAGCTGCCAAGGACAAACTGGGAGGGTGTATGCGAGGGAAGGGGGTAGAAGGAGCTCTTGACGTGCTTTTTTTACTTCTTCATCCCACAGAATTGCCGCGAGAGGAAATACTTCAGAGGGGCTTCCCTCCAGGTAAGCCCTGAATATGCCAGGAGGTTTCAACCGGGAGGAAAGGAGCTGTGGAAGAAAAGCAGCCTAAAAATAGCCAGCGGGGATCATCAGGTTTTCCAGCCAAGAAGCACAAGGAGAGAGATGAGGGAATCGGGTTCCAATTGCTAATGATTTGGTGGGTGCAGGAATGATTTGTGTGTGTTTTCCAGTCCCTTTTGATTCCTGGGATGATTTTAAAATGATGGCTTTAGCAATCAACTAAATCGGAGATGTTGTTTCTGAGAGGAAATGGTGCCAAATAAATGCAGAGTTTTGGGTCAGTTTTGGGGATGATTTGGGTCAGTTTTTGGGGTCAGTTTGGGGTTATTTTTTGGGGTGATTTGGGTCAGTTTTGGGTCAGCTTTTGGGACGATTGGGGTCAGTTTTGGGGGTCAGTTTTGGGATGATTTCGGTCAGGTTTTGGGGTCAGTTTTGGGTCAGCGTTTGGGGTGATTTGGGTCGGTTTTGGGTCAATTTTTGGGGAGCACTGGGTGTTCCTGGGGGTTGTTGGGGAGCACTGGGTGTTTACTGGGGAGCACTGGGAGAGAAGATGAAAAATAAAGAGAATAAAAAATAAACGAAATAAAAAAATGAAACATAAAAAACAAAAGAAAATTAAAAAAAAAAAAGGCAAAAAACCTAAAAAGGAAATAAAATGAAAATGAAATAAAAGAGAAAAAAAAAAAAAAAGAAAAAAAAAAAAGAAACCCCTTCTTGGGCACCCCGTTTCCTCTCCTCCCGCCCCCCGACCCGTAAATTGCGGGGTCATCACCCCTCAAATGTGAGACGGGGATCCCAAAATGCGGGTGGGGGAACCCCAGGGAGCCGAAAAAGCGGAGGGGGAGCCGCAGTAAGAAAGCGAAGCCGGGCGGTCGGGCGGCGGGGTGGGGGGGCAGGCAAGGTGGCGACGCCGGCGCGTGCGCAGTCGTTGGCAAGACGCCGGCGATCACGTGGTAACTAAGGGCAGCCAGGAGAGGGACCGGCGACGCATGCGCAGTGGCTCTCGTGGCGGTGCAGCGCTCCCTGCTCGAGTTAAGGGCCGGTTCCGGCGGCAGGGCGGGACTCGCGGTCTCCCGTCTCTCCCGGGGTGTGTGTGGGGGGAATAACACGAAGATTTTTTGGGGTGAAAGCGCAGAAATTAGCGAGGAGGGACGCTAATTTGGGTAAACTCGGTCACCGGAAGTAGAGAGCGACCGGAAGTCCTCCAAGGCCCCGGCCCGGAAGTCCGCCAAGCCCACAGTAAAGATGGCGCCGCCAGGACCGGAACGACCACACTAAAGATGGCGGCCCCGGCCCGGAAGTCCGCCAAGCCCACAGTAAAGATGGCGCCGCCAGGACCGGAACGACCACACTAAAGATGGCGGCCCCGGCCCGGAAGTTCGCCCCGACGCCACACTCAAGATGGCGCCGCCACGACCGGAACTTAGCCGAGGCCACACTAAAGATGGCGGCGAGAGGCCCCCTGGCCTCAGAGAGGCGTCTATCCTGTTGCCTGACCTCCGCCGCGACCCGGACCCCCGCCCCGCGCCCGCAGCGCCGTCTCGCCGCGCCGCTTCCCGCTGTGGGGACGGGGCGGGGGGCTCGGCGGCGCCGGGCGTGGGCGGCAGGTTCGTGGGCGGCGGCAGGCACCGGCGCGGGCAGCCCCCGTCTCGGAGCCGCGGCGCACGAGGACCCCGCTCGCCCCGCGCGGCCCCCGCTCGCCCCGTTCCGCTCCGCTCCGCTCCCGCCCCTGCTCCCGCTCCCGCTCCCGCCCCCGCTCCCGCTCCCGCCGTGCCCTGGAGATGCTATCGGGGCTGCGCCGCCGCCTTCCCCCCCCCCGGAAGCGACCCACGGCGGCAGATCCGACGGAGATCGTCCCCGGGGTAAGCCGGGCGCGGCGGGTGGGCGCGGCCGCTCTTCTGCCTCTCCCGCGGCCATCGGGGACTGCAGGCCGGGGAAGCGACAGGCAAGTTTCTCGCCTCTGCGGAGAAACTCGCACCTGCGTGCCGCCGCAGGGCCGGGTTCGGATGTGCCCTGGCATTGCACACGCACCACACCCCCCCGCGGGGAGGGTCTGCGCTGCCTCGGGGACCCTGTCTGTGCTGCCGGGAGAGAGAAATCCTTTGGGAAGCTGGGCTGGAAACAGCAACTCTGTGAATTGCTCAGCTTTTCCTAGGCAAGGGCAGGTTTTAGGGAAGAAAGGCCCGTACGCGCGAAAGGCGCCGCGGGTCTCGCCAAGGGCGGGGGGGGGGCGCGCGGCTGCAGCGCCGCGCGCGGCTGCAGTGCCGCTCCCGGCCGTGTCCGCCAGGCGGCGACTGTGAGGCAGGGCCCGGCGCTCGGGGGCGCTCTGGCAAGCGACGCTTGCCCTGGGAAAGCGGCGGGCTTTGGGCACTGCCGGCCTTCCCCCGCAGTGCCCGGGCTGGCCCAGCGCCTGGCAAAACCTCGTAGGGAAAAGGCAAGGAACACCTGCGGTGGTTCTACCCTTTCTTTAGCCAGGGACTGGAACACAGACAAAATCAAGGGGCTCTTTGACCTGGGCAGGCTCCCAGCATTTTTCAGCCTTCCTTAGCAGGGCATTCTCACCCTCTGAAAAGCTGAAAGGCTTTAACAGCTGGAGACGCGCCTGCAGCTGTGCAGATTAATGGAGTTTCTTTGAGGAAACGAAGGGGAGGTTTTCCTGTTGTGAGCCTAAATACCGAGTCTACTCTGCTTTTTCAATCAGGTGACGAAGCTTATGGAAAAAAAGACCAAAGGCCTCGAGGTGAGCACATTCTACCGAGTTCTGCTTTTCTGGGATCGGTTTGGGAAAATCACGTGAAATTCTAAAAAGCTTCTCTACGTGTTTTCTAGTTGTTTTTTCAGCCTTGGTCTAAGTTTCATGTAGAAAAGGGCATAGAATTATTAGAACAGACCAACTAGACTTTCTCGGGAGAGATGGAAGAAAAGGCTGCTGATTGCAGTTCTGCTTTTGTCTTCCCTTCGACCGTCATTTTCTCTCCCCTGCTGTTCAAATAGGCAGCAATTAATTGCTCTGCTGAAGAGTTTGCTGTACTAAGTGTCTGTCAAATTGATGCCTTCAACTCAAGATAGCACCTGCTCCTTAGTTACAAAAAGTTCCTCACAGGAGATTTTCAGGCGTGCCCATAAATCTCCTGGCTGTTTGTTTGGGAGAACAGGGTTTTCTCGTCTGTAACAGAATAGTCGTGGCATTTGCTATGGAATGCTGGTGGCAATCTAGTCAGAAGAGGACCCCGTGCTTCACTAATTTTGCCTTTTTGTTGTTCAGGGTGACTTCTTCCCAGGGATGTTATTCTTGACACCCCGGGGCAAATGGAGGTATTCACCTGGTCAGCGTCAGGAGCCATCCTAACTGAGGCCTCGGTGAGTGCTTTTTGTACGACTGGACGGTGAAGCTGTGGGAATGACCTGGCTAGTGCTCGGTGTACTCCTAATTAAAGTGTCTTTTACTCCGTGTTCCCAGGCTGCCTCCTTCCCTTCGGTCGCCGTGGGTGTGCCGGACACCTCTGGCAGGGCTAACCCTGTGGCTTTTCTGTCCAACGTGCTGTGCTGTGCTGTGTGCCTGCAGGTAAGAAAAGCGGGGAGTGCAGTCCTTCTGCTTTGCTTGCTGTGTCTCTTGGGTAGTGATTTTGGAGGGGAATCCCAGAGCGATTTGGTTTGAAGGGGACCTTCAAAGGCCAGCCTGCCTTCCGTGGGCAGGGACACCTTCCGCTCTCATCCCCGGCTGGATGCTCCCAGTCCCATCCAGCCTGGCCTGGAACACTTGCAGGGATGGGGCAGGCTCAGCTTCCCTGTGCAGTGTGCTCTAATATCTCTCCACTGTCATCAGGAAAAATTTTGTCAGTGTGTTTTGTTGGACGATGGTAAGCAGGACCCGGGTGAAAATTGCATCCTCTGAGGTGCAGAGGGAAATAATTATCCTTTGAAGACAAATGTAATTCAGTTTTGCACGAGTCTTGTCTGCCTTATGTTTGAATTGCTTTCTATTCTAGGCAGTTGTTTTAACTTAAACTTTTATTTTGTGTCTCCCCCGCCCCCAGTATCCTGTCCAAGACCAAGCTACCTTTCCTCGTGGGAATGGACCGGCCGGGCTTTGGCAATCTGGCCCCTCGAAAGCCTTAAGTGACCTCTTCCAGCAGGGGAAGACTGAAGCAAGCGGTGCCAGAAAGAACTGGAGTTTCTGGAGAATAAAAGCTGGAAGCGTGCCCCCAAAAATCCCCCCGGGTGGTCAGTGGTCTGACTTGCACGGACCGGTGGCCTTGGCCAGGAGCGGTCCTGCGGGAAGCGCCTTTGCCCAGGCTGTAATTTTAATTTCCATTGGATGCTTGGCAAAGCCCCCCTGGGTGAGCCCCAGTGCCTGGCATGAGCGGAGCGGGCTTCCAGGGAGGTATTCACCTGGTCAGCGTCAGGAGCCATCCTAACTGAGGCCCTGGTAGGTCAGTGCTTTTTGTGTGACTGGCCGGTGAAGCTGTCTGTGGGAATGACCTGGCTATTGCTCAGTGTAGTCCTAATTAAGGTGTCTTTTACTCCGTGTTCCCAGGCTCCCTGTTTTCCTTCGGTCGCCGTGGGTGTGCCGGACGCCTCTGGCAGGACTATCCCCGTGGCTTTTCTGTCCAACGTGCTGTGCTGTGCTGTGCTGTGTGTGCCTGCAGGTAAGAAAAGCGGGGAGTGCAGTCCCTCTGCTTTGCTCGCTGTGTCTCTTGGGGAGTGATTTTGGAGGGGAATCACAGAGCGATTTGGTTTGAAGGGGACCTTCAAAGGCCAGCCTGCCTTCCGTGGGCAGGGACACCTTCCGCTCTCATCCCCGGCTGGATGCTCCCAGTCCCGTCCAGCCTGGCCTGGAACACTTGCAGGGATGGGGCAGGCTCAGCTTCCCTGTGCCGTGTGCTCTAATGTCTCTCCACTGGCATCCTGAAAAACGTTGTCAGCGTGTTTTGTTGGACGACGGCGAGCAGGACCCGGGTGAAAAGGACATTCTCTGAGGTGCTGGGAGAAGGAGGACTCGTGCGGGCACCTCCAGAGACAGCGGGAACGGGAGCGTGCTGCGGAGAAGGAAAATTCCAGGGGGTGGGTGCCGAGAAATTTGTCCTTCCCTTGCCCTGTGCTCTGCACTTAGCAATGGGTCAAGTGCAGAAGTTTCCTGGGGACCCTGGAAAAGGATGCCGGGTCTGCTAAGAAAAGTGGGGCCAAAGGAGCAGGACCTGGGTCTGTGTGCGTGGGAGAAACAAGGGATGGGTCATCCTCTGCCTCCGGGAGGGAGGGCAGCAGGAAAGGCCACGGACTAAAGCACTGAAGTGCCGTTCCCCAGGGAGCCCCTGCCCAGCACTGAACTTGCTTGTGCACTTGCTGTCCCTTTCCCAGCGGAGCCGAAGCGTCGGGTGCGGGTGCCGGGGGGATGGAGCTGCCAAGGACAAACTGGGAGGGTGTATGCGAAGGAAGGGGGTAGAAGGAGCTCTTGACGTGCTTTTTTTACTTCTTCATCCCACAGAATTGCCACGAGAGGAAATACTTCAGAGGGGCTTCCCTCCAGGTAAGCCCTGAATATGCCAGGAGGTTTCAACCGGGAGGAAAGGAGCTGTGGAAGAAAAGCAGCCTAGAAATAGCCAGCGGGGATCATCAGGTTTTCCAGCCAAGAAGCACAAGGAGAGAGATGAGGGAATCGGGTTCCAATTCCTAATGATTTGGTGGGCGCAGGAATGATTTCTGTGTGTTTTCCAGTCCCTTTTGATTCCTGGGATGATTTTAAAATGATGGCTTTAGCAATCAACTAAATCGGAGATGTTGTTTTTGAGAGGAAATGATGCCAAACAAATGCAGAGTTTTGGGTCAGTTTTGGGGATGATTTGGGTCAGTTTTTGGGGTCAGTTTGGGGTTATTTTTTGGGGTGATTTGGGTCAGTTTTGGGTCAGCTGTTGGGACGATTGGGGTCAGTTTTTGGGGTCAGTTTTGGGATGATTTGGGTCAGTTTTGGGTCAGTGTTTGGGGTGATTTGGGTCGGTTTTGGGTCAATTTTTGGGGAGCACTGGGTGTTACTGGGGGTTGTTGAGGAGCACTGGGTGTTACTGGGGAGCACTGGGAGAGACAATGAAAAATAAAGAGAATAAAAAATAAACGAAATATAAAAGGAAATATAAAATACAAAAGAAAATTAAAAAGAAAAAAGGCAAAAAAACTAAAAAGGAAATAAAATGAAAATGAAATAAAAGAGGAAAAAAAAAAAAGAAAAAAAAAGAAACCCCTTCTTGGGCACCCCGTTTCCTCTCCTCCCGCCCCCCGAACCGTAAATTGCGGGGTCATCACCCCTAAAATGTGAGACGGGGACCCCAAAATGCGGGTGGGGGAACCCCAGGGAGCCGAAAAAGCGGAGGGGGAGCCGCAGTAAGAAAGCGAAGCCGGGCGGTCGGGCGGCGGGGTGGGGGGGCAGGCAAGGTGGCGACGGCGGCGCGTGCGCAGTCGTTGGCAAGACGCCGGCGATCACGTGGTAAGTAAGGGCAGCCAGGAGAGGGACCGGCGACGCATGCGCAGTGGCTCTCGTGCGGTGCAGGGCTCCCCGCTCGAGTTAAGGGCCGGTTCCGGCGGCAGGGCGGGACTCGCGGTCTCCCGTCTCTCCCGGGGTGTGTGTGGGGGGAATAACATGAAGATTTTTTGGGGTGAAAGCGCAGAAATTAGCGAGGAGGGCCGGTAATTTGGGTAAACTCGGTCACCGGAAGTAGAGAGCGACCGGAAGTCCTCCAAGGCCCCGGCCCGGAAGTCCGCCAAGCCCACAGTAAAGATGGCGCCGCCAGGACCGGAACGACCACACTAAAGATGGCGGTCCCGGCCCGGAAGTCCGCCAAGCCCACAGTAAAGATGGCGCCGCCAGGACCGGAACGACCACACTAAAGATGGCGGCCCCGGCCCGGAAGTTCGCCCCGACGCCACACTCAAGATGGCGCCGCCACGACCGGAACTTAGCCGAGGCCACACTAAAGATGGCGGAGAGAGGCCCCCTCGCCTCAGAGAGGCGTCTATCCTGTTGCCTGACCTCCGCCGCGACCCGGACCCCCGCCCCGCGCCCGCAGCGCCGTCTCGCCGCGCCGCTTCCCGCTGTGGGGACGGGGCGGGGGGCTCGGCGGCGCCGGGCGCGGGCGGCAGGTTCGTGGGCGGCGGCAGGCACCGGCGCGGGCAGCCCCCGTCTCGGAGCCGCGGCGCGCGAGGACCCCGGGTGGGGGGGGCCGCGCGAGGGCCGCAGGGGGCGCCGCGCCGCCCGCTCGTCCCGCTCCGCTCCCGCTCCCGCTCCCGCTCCCGCTCCCGCTCCCGCCGTGCCCTGGAGATGCTATCGGGGCTGCGCCGCCGCCTTCCCCCCCCCCCGGAAGCGACCCACGGCGGCAGATCCGACGGAGATCGTCCCCGGGGGTAAGCTGGGCGCGGCGGGTGGGCGCGGCCGCTCTTCTGCCTCTCCCGCGGCCATCGGGGACTGCAGGCCGGGGAAGCGACAGGCAAGTTTCCCGCCTCTGCGGAGAAACTCGCACCTGCGTGCCGCCGCAGGGCCGGGTTCGGATGTGCCCTGGCATTGCACACGCACCACACCCCCCCGCGGGGAGGGTCTGCGCTGCCTCGGGGACCCTGTCTGTGCTGCCGGGAGAGAGAAATCCTTTGGGAAGCTGGGCTGGAAACAGCAACTCTGTGAAGTGCTCAGCTTTTCCTAGGCAAGGGCAGGTTTTAGGGAAGAAAGGCCCGGACGCGCGAAAGGCGCCGCGGGTCTCGCCAAAGGGGGGGGGCGGCGCAGTGCTGCAGCGCCGCGCGCGGCTGCAGTGCCGCTCCCGGCCGTGTCCGCCAGGCGGCGACTGTGAGGCAGGGCCCGGCGCTCGGGGGCGCTCTCGCAAGCGACGCTTGCCGTGGGAAAGCGGCGGGGTTTGGCCACTGCCGGCCTTCCCCCGGAGGGCCCGGGCTGGCCCAGCACCTGGCAAAACCTCTTAGGGAAAAGGCAAGGAACACCTGCGGTGGTTCTGCCCTTTCTTTAGCCAGGGACTGGAACACAGACAAAATCAAGGGGCTCTTTGACCTGGGCAGGCTCCCAGCATTTTTCAGCCTTCCTTAGCAGGGCATTCTCACCCTCTGAAAAGCTGAAAGGCTTTAACAGCTGGAGACGCGCCTGCAGCTGTGCAGATTAATGTCCTTTCTTTTAGGAAACGAAGGGGAGGTTTTCCTGTTGTGAGCCTAAATACCGAGTCTACTCTGCTTTTTCAATCAGGTGACGAAGCTTATGGAAAAAAAGACCAAAGGCCTCGAGGTGAGCACATTCTACCGAGTTCTGCTTTTCTGGGATCGGTTTGGGAAAATCACGTGAAATTCTAAAAAGCTTCTCTCCGTGTTTTCTAGTTGTTTTTTCAGCCTTGGTCTAAGTTTCATGTAGAAAAGGGCATAGAATTATTAGAACAGACAAACTAGACTTTCTCGGGAGAGATGGAAGAAAAGGCTGCTGATTGCAGTTTTCTGCTTTTCTTGTCTTCTATTAGACTGTCATTTTCTCTCACCTACTGTTCAAATAGGCAGCAATTAATTCCTCTGCTGAAGAGTTTGCTGTACTAAGTGTCTGTCAAATTGATGCCTTCAACTCAAGATAGCACCTGCTCCTTAGTTACAAAAAGTTCCTCACAGGAAATTTTCAGGCGTGCCCATAAACCTCCTGGCTGTTTGTTTGGGAGTACAGGGTTTTCTCGTCTGTGACAGAATAGTCGTGGCATTTGCTATGGAATGCTGGTGGCAATCTAGTCCGAAGAGGACCCCGTTGATTCACTAATGTTTGCCTTTTTGTTGTTCGGGTGACTTCTTCCCCGGGAGGGTTATTCTTGACACCCGGGGCAAATGGATGGTATTCACCGGTCAGCGTCTAGGAAAGCCCTCTCTAACTGAGCTGGTGAGTGCTTTTTTTTCATGCACTGGACAGTTGAAGCTGTGTGAATGACCTGCTAGTGCTCGGTTGTACTCCTAATTAATGTCTTTTACTCCGTGTTCCAGGCCTTCCCTCCTTCTTCTGGTCGCCTTGGTGTGCCGGGACACCTCTGGCAGGGCTAACCCCGTGGCTTTTCTGTCCAACGTGCTGTGCTGTGTGTGCCTGCAGGTAAGAAAAGCTGGGCGCGCAGTCCTTCTGCTTTGCTTGCTGTGTCTCTTGGGGAGTGATTTTGGAGGGGAATCCCAGAGCGATTTGGTTTGAAGGGGACCTTCAAAGGCCAGCCTGCCTTCCGTGGGCAGGGACACCTTCCGCTCTCATCCCCGGCTGAATGCTCCCAGTCCCGTCCAGCCTGGCCTGGAACACTTGCAGGGATGGGGCAGGCTCAGCTTCCCTGTGCAGTGTGCTCTAATATCTCTCCACTGGCATCAGGAAAAATTTTGTCAGCGTGTTTTGTTCAACGATGGTAAGCAGGACCCGGGTGAAAATGACATTCTGTTAGGTGCAGAGGGAAATAATTCTCCTTTGAAGCCAAATGGATTCAGATTTGCACGAGTCTTGTCTGCCTTATGTTTGAATTGCTTTCTATTCTAGGCAGTTGTTTTAAATTAAACTTTTATTTTGTGTCTCCCCCGCCCCCAGTAGCCTGTCCAAGACCAAGCTACCTTTCCTCGTGGGAATGGACCGGCCGGGCTTTGGCATCGGCCACTTCGAAGATAACTAAAGTGCACCTCTTCAGCCGGTGAAGACTGACGAAAGAATAGCTGGGTTGCCCAGGGAAGAAGAACTGGAGTTTCTGTGAGAATAAAAGCTGGAAGCGTTTTGCCCCCGAAAAATCC
Organism: Pipra filicauda; assembly: GCF_003945595.2. NCBI lineage: Eukaryota > Metazoa > Chordata > Aves > Passeriformes > Pipridae > Pipra > Pipra filicauda. Next base: position 1,018 of record NW_024103869.1, on the reverse strand, counting down.
CCCCTGGGCGGTCTCAGCGGTTTCTTACTTGACGGACCGGTGTCCTTGGCCAGGATGCGGTCCTGCGGGAAGCGCCTTTGCCCAGGCTGTATGTAATTTTAATTTTCCTATTGGATGCTTGGCCAAAGCCTACCGGGTGAGCCCCAGTGCCTGGCATGAGCGGGGCGGGCTTCCAGGGAGGTACTCACCTGGTCAGCGTCAGGAGCCATCCTAACTGAGGCCTCGGTGAGTGCTTTTTGTGTGACTGGCCGGTGAAGCTGTCTGTGGGAATGACCTGGCTATTGCTCAGTGTAGTCCTAATTAAGGTGTCTTTTATCGTGTTCCAGGACTCCCTCTCCCTTCGGTCGCCGTGGGTGTGCCGGACGCCTCTGGCAGGGCTAACCCCGTGGCTTTTCTGTCCAACGTGCTGTGCTGTGTGTGCCTGCAGGTAAGAAAAACGGGGAGTGCAGTCCCTCTGCTTTGATTGCTGTGTCTCTTGGGTAGTGATTTTGGAGGGGAATCCCAGAGCGATTTGGTTTGAAGGGGACCTTCAAAGGCCAGCCTGTCTTCCGTGGGCAGGGACACCTTCCACTGTCCCCGGTTGCTCCCAGTCCCGTCCAGCCCGTCCTGGAACACTTGCAGGGATGGGGCAGGCTCAGCTTCCCTGGGCAGTGTGCTCTAATATCTCTCCACTGGCATCCTGAAAAATGTTGTCAGCGTGTTTTGTTGGACGACGGCGAGCAGGACCCGGGTGAAAAGGACATTCTCTGAGGTGCTGGGAGAAGGAGGACTCGTGCGGGCACCTCCAGAGACAGCGGGAACGGGAGCGGGCTGCGGAGAAGGAAAATTCCAGGGGGTGGGTGCCGAGAAATTTGTCCTTCCCTCGCCCTGTGCTCTGCACTTAGCAATGGGTCAAGTGCAGAAGTTTCCTGGGGACCCTGGAAAAGGATGCCGGGTCTGCTAAGAAAAGTGGGGCCAAAGGAGCAGGACCTGGGTCTGCGAGCGTGGGAGAAACAAGGGCCGGGTCATCCTCTGCCTC
>NW_024103868.1:0-15017 GCF_003945595.2 Pipra filicauda | reverse complement strand
AAGACTGCAGCTGTAATCGCACAGAATACCTGGGTGAATGAGAAGAAAACTTAAGTAGTACATCTGAAAAGTCAGTAGGTGCCTTCACAGGCATTTAGGGGGCTCCTGGACACTGCTTTCCACCCATACTACCTTCAAAAAAACCCTGGCAATTCCTAAGCTGGCACCTGAGCCCTCACTCTATCTGTGGGCTGTAACCCCCCACTGACTACTTGCAAACCTGGGTGTCTGTAGCCATCTTCAACACAGAGCAGCTTCACCTGAGGACTGGATAACACTGGTGAAAAAATGCCAAACTGCAGTTGAGATGATCAGGAAATCCCAAAATATGCAAGGCTCCTAAGGAAAAGAAAAACAGATAACCAATTATAAAAGCAGTTTACCAACACCAAGTTATTAAATTTAAAAACCCTGCATGTGAGTGTAATCCTCTTCATTGCCATATACAGCTCTGCTTCTTTGGATACCAAAGCTGATGCTTTAATAAAGCAGGAATAGCTTGAGAAGTCCCATTAAATGAAAGAAAGGGAGAGCTCTTATCCCATTGAAGCCTGCCTGCTGAAGGACTTCCCTGACCAAAGGCTGGGGTTAATATACCCCTGGCCGTGCCCACCTCCCTTCCTGTGAGGCCCCGGGGGAAAAAGAGTAGCCCAATCCAAGACGGCATAAAGGCTCTGGGAGCAGCAGCACCTGGTTTGCATCTCTGACTTAAAATCAGGATAGGTAAAGAGCCTGACGGAGAAAAGAATTCCTAACGTGAGCAGGTATTATAGTTGGTATTGGATTTAGGGTTGGTATTGGATTCGGGCAGGGGCTGGAGCGGAGGGACTGGAGCAGAATGGCGAGAGTTGGAGCGGGGCGGCGCGGGCTGCAGCGCCGGGAAGCGGGGCGGCGCGGGCTGGGGCAGCGCGGCGTGGCCGCGTCCTACCTGCGGGACAAGGGTGAGCCTGGCGGTACCGAAACGAGGCGCGGAGGGGGCCGGAAGGAACCCCGGGGCTGCCGGGACCCTCCCGCGGTGCTGGGCTGAGCTCCCGGGGTGCTTCGCGATGGGGGATGTGGAGTGAGGTAATAACGAGAATCAGGAAGTGCTTCCACGGACCCGTTCCCGGTTCGGTGGCTGTGCCGAGGTTTGAACCGGGAAAGAGCCGCTGTCCTGCGGTGAGGGCCGGGGGAAATGGCCTTACAATGAGAGTGGAGAGCTCTGCACAGAGGAAATAAAACTCACTGGGTTTAGTAGCTAAAATATCAGGGGAAATTACTATCTGGTTACAGCAGTAAGCTTCCCACAGCAGTTTCAGGTGCCTACCCTTGGAGACCAGCCCCAAAGTAGAAACTCCTCTCGACTGCTCCTGAGAGAGGCAATTGGAACTTTAGGTGCTCAGGAAAGCGATTTCCTCTCCTAAGTCCTGGTTCACCTGCCCGAGCACCTACAGTGTTTATATTCCACCTCTCTCTCTGCTTTGCACGTTTGTATCAATGAAAGAAACTTACAAGGTCTTCCTCCAGTCTGAGCTGCATCCTCTCTGCACCCCCACACTCTCCCACCTGTTCACGTGTGCTGCTCCCCTCTCCTGCGCTGCTTCCTGGAACAGGGCTCATCCCTCGAGCGATAATCCGGGTACATCAGGTGCTTCCCCCAGTCCCTACGAGACGCTCTCACCATCACTGCTTGAGAGATTTCCTGGGATCGACTGCTCCCCTGCAGAAGCTCCCTATAAAAAGTGCCCCACCGAGCACGGCCCGCCCCTTGTCACCCTCACTGCCCACACCTGGGGCTGTCCCGCCCCTTGTCACCCTCACTGCCCACACCTGGGGCCGTCCCGCATGGCAGGGAAGGACGGGGGGAGCCACAGGCGGGCGCGCGGGGAGAGGAGGCGGGGCGAGCCGGGGGGCGGGGTCGGCGCGAGCAGGAGGGAGGGGCAGGTGCCCGCTCCGCTTCGCTGTGGGCTCTGGGGTTCTTTTGGGCTGGTTTTGGGGGACTGCGCACACCCTCCCCTGGTCACAGCCCCGCCCCAGCTCGCTGCACCCAGCTGCACTCCCCGTACCCCTTGCTCAGCTCCGCGGGGATCTGTGCCTCCTCTGAAGGTGGCAAATGTCTACAAAGCGAGTCGGGAAGCCAGAGAGCTGCAGCCCCCGGGCCCCGCCGCGGTTTCCCCGCCGTCACCCGGCACGTCCTGCCCCGCAGCACCGCTCCCGCTGCTGCCCTCGAACACAAGAACAAACCCCCGTGCCCCCAGCACAGGCCGGTCCCTCCCCGGCAGCCTCGGCAGCGCCGGGAGCGGCCGCAGCCCCCAACGCCGGGCGGGGCGCGCCGGGAGGGGCCGCGCGGGGCGGGGGCGGGTCCCGCGGCTGCGACCCCGCGGGGAAGGGACCCCCGGGCCGGCCCCGTCCGGCACCGCCGCTGGCCTTGCTCGGCCACCGCCCCTCGCCCACAGTTTTAACATTAGAGAGCCAAGTTTAATCCAGAGCCTGCAAGCTCCCACGTGCAGGGGATTTCCATAGACTTGGTATTTTTCTCTTTTTAATGACCACATTGCTAAAGTCAGGGAAATACAATCAACGTTCCCTAAACACCATCACTTCTACATCCACCTGTGATCAGGGGCCGAAGGGCAGCAGCCTGCCCTGGACGGGCTGCAGGGATGGTGTGAAGGCCACTGTTCCCCAGGTTTGAAGGACTCTGGCCATGATCCCCGGCCCATGGTCGCTTGCGGGGAGGGAAGGCGGCGGCGCAGCCCCGACAGCATCTCCAGGGCAACGCGGGACCGAGCGGGGCGGGGACGGGGGCGGGAGCGGAGCGGAGCGGAACGGGGCGGGCGGGCGACGCGGTGTGAACGCCTGGGGTCCTCGCGCGCCGCGGCTCCGAGACGGGGGCTGCCGCGCCGGTGCCTGCCGCCGCCCACGAACCTGCCGCCCGCGCCCGGCGCTGCAGAGCGCCCCGCCCCGTCCCCACAGCGGGAAGCGGTGCGGCGAGACGGCGCTGCGGGCGCGGGGCGGAGGTCCGGGTCGCGGCGGAGGTCAGGCAACAGGATAGACGTCTCTCTGAGGCGAGGGGTCCTCTCGCCGCCATATTGAGTGTGGCCTCGGCTAAGTTCCGGTCCTGGTAACGCCATCTTGAGTGTGGCGTCAAAGCGAACTTCCGGGCCGGGGCCTTGGAGGACTTCCGGTCGCTCTCTACTTCCGGTGACCGAGTTTACCCAAATTAGCATCCCTCTTCCCTAATTTCTGCGCTTTCACCCCAAAAAATCTTCATGTTATTCCCCCCACACACACCCCGCCAGAGACGGGAGACCGCCAGTCCCGCCCTGCCGCCGGAACCGGCCCTTAACTCGAGTGGGGAGCGCTGCACTGCCACGAGAGCCACTGCGCATGCGTCGCCGGTCCCTCTCCTGGCTGCCCTTACTAACCACGTGGTCGCCAGCGTCTTGCCAACGACTGCGCACGCGCCGGCGTCGCCACCTTGGCTGCCCCCCCACCCCGCCGCCCGACCGCCCGGCTTCGCTTTCTTACTGCGGCTCCCCCTCCGCTTTTTCGGCTCCCTGGGGTTCCCCCACCCGCATTTTGGGATCCCCGTCTCACATTTTAGGGGTGATGACCCCCGCAATTTACGGTTCTCGGGGGGGGGGGGAGGAGAGGAAACGGGGTGCCCAAGAAGGGGTTTCTTTTTTTTTTATTATTTCATTTTCATTTTATTTCCTTTTTAGTTTTTTTGCCTTTTTTTATTTTATTTTGTTTTTTATATTTCCTTTTTTATTTCGTTTATTTTTTATTCTCTTTATTTTTCATTTTCTCTCCCAGTGCTCCCCAACAACCCTCAGCAACACCCAGAATTAAAATTAGGAGAAGAGAGTAAAAGAATTAAAATCAGGAGAAGAGCCAAAAAAAATTAAAATCAGGAGAAGAGCCTAAAAGAATTAAAATTAGGAGAAGTGCCTAAAAAATAAAAATCAGGAGAACTGCCCAAAAGAATTAAAATCAGGAGAAGAACCTAAGAGAATTAAAATCAGGAGAAGAGCCTAAGAGAAATAAAATCAGGAGAAGAGCCAAAAAAAATTAAAATCAGGAGAAGAGCCATAAACTGAAACTCAGGAGAGAGCCTAAAAAAATAAAAACCTGGAGAAGAGCCTAAGAGAATTAAAATCAGGAGAAGAGCCCCAAAAAATTAAAATCAGGAGAAGAGTCTTAAAGAAATTAAAATCAGGAGAAGAGCCTAAAAAATTAAAAATCAGGAGAAGAGCCTAAAAGAAATAAAATCAGGAGGAGAGGCTAAGAGAATTACAATCAAGAGAAGACCCCAAGAGAATTAAAATATAGGAAAAGAGCCTAAAAAAATGAAAATCAGGAGAAGAGCCTAAGAGAAATAAAATCAGGAAAACAGCCTAAGAGAATTAAAATCAGGAGAAGAGCCTAAAAAATTAAAATCAGGAGAAGAGCCTTAAAAAATGAAAATCAGGAGAAGAGCCTTAAAAAATGAATATCAGCAGAAGAGCCTCAAAGAAATAAAATAAGGAGGAGAGCCTAACAGATTTAAAATCAGGAGAAGAGCCTAAAAGAATTAAAATTAAAAGAAGAGCCTAAAAATAAAAATCAGGAGAACAGCTGAAGAGAATTAAAATCAGGAGAAGAGCCTAAAAAAGTTAAAATTAGGAGAAGAGCCTTAAAAATGAAAATCAGGAGAAGAGCCTAAAAACATTAAAATCAGGAGAAGAGCCATAAACTGAAAATCAGGACAAGAGCCTAAAAAAATAAAAACCAGGAGAAGAGTTTAAAAAAAAAAAATCAGGAGAAGAGCCTAAAAAAATGAAAATCAGGAGAAGAGCCCAAGAGAATTAAAATTTAGGAGAAGAGCCTAAGAGAAATAAAATCAGGAGAAGAGCCTAAAAAAATTAAAATCAGGAGAAGACCCTAAAAAAATGAAAACCAGGAGAAGAACCTTAAAAAAATAAAAATCAGGAGAAGAGCCCAAGAGAATTAAAATCAGGAGAAGAGCCCAAGAGAATTAAAATCAGGAGAAGAGCCCAAGAAAATTAAAATCAGGAGAAGAGCCCAAGAGAATTAAAATCAGGAAAAGAGCCCAAGAAAATTAAAATCAGGAGAAGAGCCCAAGAGAATAAAAATCAGGAAAAAAGCCTAAGAGATAAAATCAGGAGAAGAGCCTAAAAAATGAAAACCAGGAGAAGAACCTTAAAAAAATAAAAACCAGGAAAAGAGCCCAAGAGAATTAAAATCAGGAGAAGAGCCCAAGAGAATAAAAATCAGGAAAAAAGCCTAAGAGATAAAATCAGAAGAGCCTAAAAAATGAAAATCAGAAGAGCCTAAAAAAATGAAAATCACGAGAAGAGCCTTAAAAAAATGAAAATCAGGAGAAGAACCTAGAAGAAATAAAATCAGGAGAAGAGCCTAAAAAAATGAAAATCAGGAGAAGAGCCTAAAAAAAAAAAAAATCTGGAGAAGAGCCTAAAAAAATAAAAATCGGGAGAAGAGCCTAAAAAAATTAAAATCTGGAGAAGAGCCTAAAAGAGAAAAAATCAGGAGAAGAGAAATAAAAAAATAAAAATCAGGAGAAGAGCCTAAGAGAAATAAAATCAGGAGAACAGCCTAAAAAAATAAAAATCAGGAGAAGACCCCAAGAGTATTAAAATCAGGAGAAGAGCCTAAGAGAATTAAAATCAGGAGAAGAGCCTAAAAAAATACAAATCAGGAGAAGAGCCTAAAAAAATTAAAATTTAGGAGAAGAACCTAAAAAAATTAAAATCAGGAGAAGAGCCTTAAAAAAATGAAAATCAGGAGAAGAGAGTAAAAAAATTAAAATCAGGATAAAAGCCTTAAAAAATAAAAATAATGAAAATAGCCTAAGAGAAATAAAATCAGGAAAAGAGCCTAAGAGAACTAAAATCTGGAGAAGAGCCTAAAAAAAATGAAAATCGGGAGAAGAGCCTAAGAGAATTAAAATCAGGGGAAGAGCCTAAGAGAATTAAAATCAGGAGAAGAGCCTAAAAGAATTAAAATTGGGAGAAGAGTCCAAGAGAATTAAAATCAGGAGAAGAGCCCAAGAGAATTAAAACCAGGAGAAGAGCCTAAGAGAAATACAATCAGAAGAAGAGCCTAAGAGAATTAAAATCAGGAGAAGAGAGCAAGAGAAATAAAAGCAAGAAAAAACCGGGGGTTATTTCTAAAGCTGCAGTGCATCCTCGCTCCTCATGCTGCCTCCCCGACTCACCTCCAATGCCTGGACGCTTCCAAAAGTTACCCGGATGGCACCTGCCATCACTAAAGTTCTGTGCCTTGCTGCTCATCCTTTTAAAAGTCAGAGATTGCAGACAAGGACAGCTCAAGATGATCAATCTGAGTCAGTCGCGCCATCGTGAGGTGGTTCCTGCGGTCAGGACATTACTCCGAGTCAACTACGAGAAAAAAACCCATAACCAATATGTGAGTTGTGTGGCACAGGGCTCGAAACCCAGTGATCCCCCTACTCACCGGCACCAAGGTCCTGACCAGAGTCAGACACTGTGGCTGTCATCTTCTGGGATACCTGAGTGAGCGAGAGACAAAATTAGAGGGCATCTCTAAAGCTGCAGTGCATCCCCGCTCCTCCTGCTGCCTCCCCAACTCACCTACAAGGCTCCTCTCTCTTCAGCTGCTCCCAAGACCGCCCCTGCAAATGAAATGGGCAAATGCTCAAACACTCAGCTCTCAAACATTTAGGGACTGCTCACAAGGAAAGCCAAAAACCTCTAAACCCTAGACACTGGTTCCAACTCTACCCACTCGGGACCTTATACACCCAAGCAGGGCATCACAAGACCATCCTGCTCACAGACTGGACAGCCATCGGTTCCACTGTCTAAGGGAACTGACATGTTGACGTCAGACTAGGAGCCATATTCCATCTACCCACTGATCCACGGAGCAGGGCAGAGCAGTTCCAGGCTGACCCCAAGTGAGACACCCCACACCTGTGACCACACACACCATGTGACACAATTAAGAGACAAAAAACACAAAACATGGACGAGACAAAGGACGTGACACAGACCGCAACTGCTCTGCCCTGCACACGTGAATCCAATGATAAAAAGTAAGCCCTTCCTTTGAGGCGTCCCAATAACCTGTTCCAGGATACCCCCACCACTGGACTAATTTCAAAAATCCCTCCAGGCGAGGCACAGACTTGCCCAGACTCCAAACCCCTCTGTGGGTCTTTGCCCTGCACTTATCTTTCCGAGAGCAGGGGATGCCAATCCAGCCTTGATGCAGAGGAGGGGCACCTGGGCTGCCTCAGAGGTTCCTGCCATCGTCAGACTACTAGGAGCCAACTGCGAGAAAGAAAACCAGACACCGTATCTGAGTAGTTTGACACCTGGCCCCAGCCACGATCATCCCTCTGGGATGATAATTTACGACTGGGGGAACTCGGGAGGGAGCAGGGAGGGACTGCGAAGTGACTGGGATGGGAATGGGATGCACAGGGAAAAGGAGCACAACGCACTGGGGAGGGACTGGGGAGTGGGCCTGGCATGGGACTGGGATGCACAGGGGGAAAGAACCGGGATGCCCTGGGGAGGGACTGAGGTCACGGGAGGGCTGGGGATGGGTCAGGGGCACTGGGGAGGGAACTGGGATGGGACTTGGATGTTCTAGGGAGGGAGTGGGCTGCATCGGGGAAAAGGACTGGCATGCACTGGGAGGCACTGGGGGCAGTGGGGAGGGATGGGGATGGGACTGGGGACACTGGAGAGGGACTGGGGGCACTGGGGGGATTTGGGCTGGGAGTGGGGACACTGGGTTGGGACTGAGATTTTCGGGGGGCGGGGGGGGGGACTGGGAGCACTGGGATGGGAGTGGGGGTCATTGGGGAGGGACTGGGGAACCGTGGGACTGGGGGCACTGGGATAGGAGTGAGATGCACTGGGGAGGGACTGGGCCGGGACTGAGGGCACTGGAGAGGCCCTGGGGGCACTTGGGGGAACTGGGCTGGGACGGGGATTCTCTGGGGAGGGACTGGAGGCACTGGGATAGGACTGAGAGGCACTGGGGAGGCACTAGGACACCCTGGGGCACCACTGGGAGGGGACTGGAATCACTGGGGAGGGAATTGGGATGGGACTGGGGGCAGTGGGAAAGGCCTGGGCTGGGACTGGGCAAACTGGGGAAGGACTGAGTTGCACTGCAGGAGGACACTTGGGAAGGAATGGGTGCGCTGGCTTGCACTGAGAGAAGTGGGAAGGGACTGGGATGAGAGTGGGGGCACAGGGGTGGGACTGGGAGCACTGGTGGCACTGGGCTAGGACTGGGGGAACTGGGGAGGGAGCAGGGAGGGACTGCGAAGTGACTGGGATGGGAATGGGATGCAGAGGGAAAAGGAGCACAACGCACTGGGGAGGGACTGGGGGCAGTGGGGAGGGACTGGGATGGGACTGGGGACACTTCACGGGGGTTGGATGCACTGGGTGCGACTAGGGGCACTGGGCTGAGACTAGGGGCACTGGAGAGGGACTGGGGGTAGTAGGGAGGGACTGGGATGGGACGGAGGGCACTGGGGAGGGAACTGGGATGGGACTGGGAGCACTGGGAAAGGGACTGCAGGGACTGGGATAGGACTGGGAAGGGACTGCAAGGGGACTGTGAGAGGACTGGGGAGGGGACTGGAGAGCGTGCCTGGGATGGGCCTGAGAATCTCTGGGGAGAGACTGGGACCACTGGGATGGGACTGCTGTCACTGGGATGGGATGCAGTTGTACTGGGAAGGGACTGGGGAGGGACTGGGAATCACTTAGGAGGGACTGGGATGGGAGTGGGCAAACTGGGGAAGGACTGGGTTGCACTGCAGGAGGACCCTTGGGAGGGAAAGGAGGTGGTGGGTTGCAGTGGGGGAAGTGGGGAGGGAATGGGATGAGAGTGGGGGCACAGGGGTGGGACTGGGAGCACTGGTGTCACTGGGCTAGGACTGGGGGAACTGGGGAGGGAGCAGGGAGGGACGGCGAGGGGGCTGGGAAGGGAACTGGGATGGTACTGGGATGGGAATGGGATGCATGGGAGAAAGGAGCGGAATGCAGTGGGGAGGGACTGGGAGCAACGGGAAAGCCACTGCAGGGACTGGCATTGGACTGGGGAGGGACTGCAAGAGGACTGTGAGAGGACTGGGGAGTGGGCCTGGCATGGGCCTGAGATGCAGAGGGGGAAAGAACCGGGATGCCCTGGGGAGGGACTGAGGTCACGGGAGGGCTGGGGATGGGGTCAGGGGCACTGGGGAGGGAACTGGGATGGGACTTGGATGTTCTAGGGAGGGAGTGGGATGCATCGGGGAAAAGGACTGGCATGCACTGGGAGGGACTGGGGGCAGTGGGGAGGGACTGGGGGCCCTGGGAGGATTTGGGCTGGGAGTAAGGACACTGGGGTGGGACTGAGAATTTCGGGGGGCGGGGGGGGACGACTGGGAGCACTGGGATGGGAGTGGGGGTCATTGGGGAGGGACTGGGGAACCGTGGGACTGGGGGCACTGGGATAGGAGTGAGATGCACTGGGGAGGGACTGAGGTCACGGGAGGGCTGGGGATGGGTCAGGGGCACTGGGGAGGGAACTGGGATGGGATTTGGATGTTCTAGGGAGGGAGTGGGATGCATCGGGGAAAAGGACTGACATGTACTGGGAGGGACTGGGGGGAGTGGGGAGGGACTGGGGATGGGACTGGGGACACTGGAGAGGGACTGGTGGCCCTGGGAGGATTTGGGCTGGGAGTAAGGACACTGGGGTGGGACTGAGATTTTCGGGGGGCGGGGGGGGACGACTGGGAGCACTGGGATGGGAGTGGGGGTCATTGGGGAGGGACTGGGGAACCGTGGGACTGGGGGCACTGGGATAGGAGTGAGATGCACTGGGGAGGGACTGGGCCGGGACTGAGGGCACTGGAGAGGCCCTGGGGGCACCTGGGGGAACTGGGCTGGGACTGGGATTCTCTAGGGAGGGACTGGAGGCACTGGGATAGGACTGAGAGGCACTGGGGAGGCACTAGGACACACTGGGGCACCACTGGGATGGGACTGGGATCACTGGGGAGAGAATTGGGATGGGACTGGGGGCAGTGGGAAAGGACTGGGCTGGGACTGGGCAAACTGGGGAAGGACTGAGTTGCACTGGAGGAGGACACTTGGGAAGGAATTGGGCGTGCGCTGGTTGCCCTGGAGAAGTGGGACGGGACTGGGATGAGGTGGGGGAAGGGGTGGGGACTGGGAGCACTGGGTGGCATTGGCTAGGATTGGGTGCACTGGGGAGGGTCGAGGGGCGGGACTGCGAATGTGACTGCGGTTGGGACTGGGCTGCAGAGGGAAAAGGCGCACACCGCATGGGGGGGGACTGGGGGCAGTGGGGAGGGACTGGGACTGGATGGGGACACTTCCACGGGGGTTGGATGCACTGGTGCGAATAGGGCATGGGCTGCTGACTAGGGGCCGCTGGAGAGGGATGGGGGTTGGGGGTCGTTAGGGAGGGGACTGGGATGGCGGAGTGCACGGGGGAGGAAAGGGAGGGAACTGGGAGCACTGGGAAAGCGACTGCAGGGACTGGGATAGGACTGGGGAGGGACTGCAAGGGGACTGTGACATGACTGGGGAGGGGACTGAGGAGTGTGCCTGGGATGGGCCTGCAAATCTCTGGGGAGGGACTGGGACCACTGGGATGGGATGCTGTCACTGGATGGGAATGAGTTGTACTGGGGAGGGACTGGGGAAGGGACTGGGAATCACTTAGGAGGGACTGGGATGGGACTAGGCAAGCTGGGGAAGGACTGGGTTGAACTGCAGGGGGACGCTTGGGAGGGAAAGGAGGTTGTGGGTTGCAGGGGGGGAAGTGGGGAGAGACTGGGATGGGAGTGGGGGCACTGGGGTGGGACTGGGAGCACTGGTGGCACTGGGCTAGGACTGGGGGAACTGGGGAGGGAGCAGGGAGGGACGGCGAGGGGGCTGGGTAGGGAACTGGGATGGTACTGGGATGGGAATGGGATGCATGGGAGAAAGGAGCGGAATGCAGTGGGGAGGGACTGGGAACAACAGGAAAGGCACTGCAGGGACTGGGATTGGACTGGGGAGGGACTGCAAGAGGACTGTGACAGGACTGGGGAGTGGGCCTGGCATGGGACTGGGATGCAGAGGGGAAAGACCCGGGATGCCTTGGGAGGGACGAGGTTCACGGGGAGGGGGGGCAGGTCAGGGGCACTGGGGAGGGAACTGGGATGGGACTTGGATGTTCTAGGGAGGGAGTGGGATGCATCGGGGAAAAGGACTGACATGTACTGGGAGGGACTGGGGGTAGTGGGGAAGGATGGGGATGGGACTGGGGACACTGGAGAGGGACTGGGGGCACTGGGGGGATTTGGGCTGAGAGTGGGGACACTGGGGTGGGACTGAGATTTTCGGGGGTGAGGGGGACTGGGAGCACTGGGATGGGACTGGGGGTCATTGGGGAGGGACTGGGGATCCGTGGGACTGGGGGCACTTGGATAGGAGTGAGATGCACTGGGGAGGGACTGGGCCGGGACTGAGGGCACTGGAGAGGCCCTGGGGGCACCTGGGGGAACTGGGCTGGGACTGGGATTCTCTAGGGAGGGACTGGAGGCACTGGGATAGGACTGAGAGGCACTGGGGAGGCACTAGGACACACTGGGGCACCACTGGGATGGGACTGGGATCACTGGGGAGGGAATTGGGATGGGACTGGGGGCAGTGGGAAAGGACTGGCCTGGGACTGGGCGAACTGGGGAAGGACTGAGTTGCACTGCAGGAGGACACTTGGGAAGGAAGGGGTGCACTGGCTTGGACTGAGAGAAGTGGGAAGGGACTGGGATGAGAGTGGGGGCACTGGGGTGGGACTGGGAGCACTGGTGGCACTGGGCTAGGACTGGGGGAAGTGGGGAGGGAGCAGGGAGGGACGGCGAGGGGGCTGGGCAGGGATCTGGGATGGTACTGGGATGGGAATGGGATGCATGGGAGAAAGGAGCGGAATGCAGTGGGGAGGGACTGGGAGCAATGGGAAAGCCACTGCAGGGACGGGGACTGGACTGGGGAGGGACTGCAAGAGGACTGTGACAGGACTGAGGAGTGGGCCTGGGATGGGACTGGGATGCACAGGGGTGGGACTGGGATGCCCTGGGGAGGGACTGGGAGCAATGGGAAAGCCACTGCAGGGACTGGGATTGGACTGGGGAGGGACTGCAAGAGGACTGTGACAGGACTGGGGAGTGGGCCTGGCATGGGACTGGGATGCACAGGGGAAAAGAACCGGGATGCCCTGGGGAGGGACTGAGGTCACGGGAGGGCTGGGGATGGGTCAGGGGCACCGGGGAGGGAACTGGGATGGGACTTGGATGTTCTAGGGAGGGAGTGGGATGCATCGGGGAAAAGGACTGGCATGCACTGGGAGGCACTGGGGGCAGTGGGGAGGGATGGGGATGGGACTGGGGACACTGGAGAGGGACTGGGGGCACTGGGGGGATTTGGGCTGGGAGTAAGGACACTGGGGTGGGACTGAGATTTTCAGGGGATGGGATGGGACTGGGGGACATTGGGGAGGGACTGGGGATCCGTGGGACTGGGGGCACTGGGATAGGAGTGAGATGCACTGGGGAGGGACTGGGCCGGGACTGAGGGCACTGGAGAGGCCCTGGGGGCACCTGGGGGAACTGGGCTGGAACGGGGATTCTCTGGGGAGGGACTGGAAGCACTGGGATAGGACTGAGAGGCACTGGGGAGGCACTAGGACACACTGGGGCACCACTGGAATGGGACTGGGATCACTGGGGAGGGAATTGAGATGGGACTGGGGGCAGTGGGAAAGGACTGGCCTGGGACTGGGCGAACTGGGGAAGGACTGGATTGCACTGTACGAGGACACTTGGGAAGGAATGGGTGCGCTGGCTTGCGCTGAGAGAAGTCGCAAGGCTGAGACTTCTGGAGAGGGACTGGGGGCAGTAGGGAGGGACTGGGATGGGACTGAGGGCACTGGAGATGCTCCCAGTCCCACCCCAGTGCCCCCATTCTCATCCCAGTCCCTTCCCACTTCTCTCAGTGCAAGCCAGTGCACCCATTCCTTCCCAAGTGTCCTCCTGCAGTGCAACCCAGTCCTTCCCCAGTTTGCCCAGTCCCAGCCGAGTCCCTTCCCACTGCCCCCAGTCCCATCCCAATTCCCTCCCCGGTGATTCCAGTCCTATCCCAGTGGTGCCCCAGTGTGTCCTAGTGCCTCCCCAGTGCCTCTCAGTCCTATCCCAGTGCCTCCAGTCCCTCCCCAGAGAATCCCCGTCCCAGCCCAGTTCCCCCAAGTGCCCCCAGGGCCTCTCCAGTGCCCTCAGTTGTACTGGGAAGGGACTGGGAATCACTTAGGAGGGACTGGGATGGGACTAGGCAAGCTGGGGAAGGACTGGGTTGAACTGCAGAGGGACGCTTGGGAGGGAAAGGAGGTTGTGGGTTGCAGTGGGGGAAGTGGGGAGAGACTGGGATGGGAGTGGGGGCACTGGGGTGGGACTGGGAGCACTGGTGGCACTGGGCTAGGACTGGGGAAACTGGGGAGGGAGCAGGGAGGGATGGCGAGGGGGCTGGGTAGGGAACTGGGATGGTACTGGGATGGGAATGGGATGCATGGGAGAAAGGAGCGGAATGCAGTGGGGAGGGACTGGGAGCAACGGGAAAGCCACTGCAGGGCCTGGCATTGGACTGGGGAGGGACTGCAAGAGGACTGTGGCAGGACTGGGGAGTGGGCCTGGCATGGGACTGGGATGCCCAGGGGGAAAGAACCGGGATGCCCTGGGGAGGGACTGAGGTCACGGGAGGGCTGGGGATGGGTCAGGAGCACTGGGGAGGGAGCAGGGATGGGACTTGGATGTTCTAGGGAGGGAGTGGGCTGCATCGGGGAAAAGGACTGGCATGCACTGGGAGGGACTGGGGGCAGTGGGGAGGGATGGGGATGGGACTGGGGACACTGGAGAGGGACTGGGGGCACTGGGGGGATTTGGGCTGGGAGTAAGGACACTGGGGTGGGACTGAGAATTTTCGGGGGGCGGGGGGGGGGACTGGGATCACTGGGATGGGAGTGGGGGTCATTGGGGAGGGACTGGGGAACCGTGGGACTGGGGGCACTGGGATAGGAGTGAGATGCACTGGGGAGGGACTGGGCCAGGACTGAGGGCACTGGAGAGGCCCTGGGGGCACTTGGGGGAACTGGGCTGGGACTGGGATTCTCTAGGGAGGGACTGGAGGCACTGGGATAGGACTGAGAGGCACTGGGAAGGCACTAGGACACCCTGGGGCACCACTGGGAGGGGACTGGGATCACTGGGGAGGGAATTGGGATGGGACTGGGGGCAGTGGGAAAGGACTGGGCTGGGACTGGGCAAACTGGGGAAGGATTGAGTTGCACTGCAGGAGGACACTTGGGAAGGAATGGGTGCGCTGGCTTGCACTGAGAGAAGTGGGAAGGGACTGGGATGAGAGTGGGGGCACTGGGGTGGGACTGGGAGCACTGGTGGCACTGGGCTAGGACTGGGGGAACTTGGGAGGGAGCTGGGAGGGACTGCAAGGGGGCTGGGAAGGGAACTGGGATGGTACTGGGATGGGAATGGGATGCATGGGAGAAAGGAGCGGAATGCAGTGGGGAGGGACTGGGAGCAAGGGGAAAGCCACTGCAGGGACTGGGATTGGACTGGGGAGGGACTGCAAGAGGACTGTGGCAGGACTGGGGAGTGGGCCTGGCATGGGACTGGGATGCCCAGGGGGAAAGAACCGGGATGCCCTGGGGAGGGACTGAGGTCACGGGAGGGCTGGGGATGGGTCAGGGGCACTGGGGAGGGAACTGGGCTGGGACTTGGATGTTCTAGGGAGGGAGTGGGATGCATCGGGGAAAAGGACTGACATGTACTGGGAGGGACTGGGGGTAGTGGGGAAGGATGGGGATGGGACTGGGGACACTGGAGAGGGACTGGGGGCACTGGGGGGATTTTGGCTGGGAGTGGGGGCACTGGGGTGGGACTG
>NW_024103867.1:37225-46832 GCF_003945595.2 Pipra filicauda | reverse complement strand
TTTTTTAGTCTCCTCTCCTGATTTTTATTCTCTTAGACTCTTCTCCTGATTTTCATTTTTTTAGGCTCCTCTCCTGATTTTTCTTCTCTTAAAGTCCTCTCCTGATTTTTATTCTCTTAGGCTCCTCTCCTGATTTTTATTTTTTTAGTCTCCTCTCCTGATTTTATTTTTTTTAGTCTCCTCTCCTGATTTTCATTTTTTTAGGCTCCTCTCCTGATTTTTATTCTCTTACTCTTGTCTCCTGATTTTAATTTTTTTAGACTCTTTTCCTGATTTTAATTTTTTTTAGACTCTTTTCCTGATTTTAATTTTTTTAGGCTCCCCTCCTGATTTTTCTTTTTGTCTCCTCTCCTGATTTTAATTTTTTTAGACTTGCTTTTGATTTTAATTTTTTTAGGCTCCTCTCCTGATTTTCATTCTTTTAATCTCGTTTCCTGATTTTCAGTTTTTTAGGCTCTTCTCCTGATTTTCATTTTTTTAGGCTCCTCTCCTGGTTTTAATTTTTTTAGGCCACTCTCCTGATTTTTATCTTTTTAGGCTCTTCTCCTGATTTTAATTTTTTTAGGCTCCTCTCCTGATTTTCATTTTTTAGGCTCTTCTCCTGATTTTCATTTTTGTAGGCTCTTCTCCTGATTTTCATTTTTTTAGGCTCTTCTCCTGATTTTCATTTTTTTAAGCTCCTCTCTTGATTTTAATTTTTTTAGGCTCTTTTCCTGATTTTCATTTTTATAGACTCCTCTCCTGATTTTTATTTTTTTTGTCTCCTCTGCTGATTTTAATTTTTTTAGTCTCCTCTCCTGATTTTTATTCTCTTAGTCTCCTCTCCTGATTTTTATTTTTTTAGGCTCTTTTCCTGAGTTTCATTTTTTAGGCTCTTCTCCTGATTTTGTCTTCTCTTATATTCCTCTTTAGGCCTCCTCTCCTGATTTTAATTTATTTTAGTCTCCTTTCCTGATTTTCATTTTTTTAGTCTCCTCTCTTGATTTTAATTTTTTTAGTCTCTTTTCCAGATTTTAATTTTTGTAGGCTCCTCTCCTGATTTTTATTTTTTTTGTCTCTTTTGCTGATTTTATTTTTTTTAGTCTCCTCTGCTGATTTTAATTTTTTTAGGCTCTTCTCTTGATTTTTATTTACTTAGTCTCCTCTCTTGATTTTAATTTTTTTAGTTTCTTTTCCTGATTTTAATTTTTGTAGGCTCCTCTCTTGATTTTAATTTTTTTTAGGCTCCTCTCCTGATTTTAATTTTTTTAGGCTTGTTTTTTGATTTTAATTTTTTTAGGCTCCTCTCCTGATTTTGCTTTTTTTTTAGGCTCCTCTCCTGATTTTAATTTTTTTTAGTCTCCTCTCCTTATTTTAAATTTTTTTAGTCTCCTCTCTTGATTTTAATTTTTTTAGGCTCCTCTTTTGATTTTAGTTTTTTTACTCTCTTTTCCTGATTTTAATTTTTGTATGCTCCTCTCCTGATTTTTATTTTTTTGTCTCCTCTGCTGATTTTAATTTTTTTAGTCTCCTCTCCTGATTTTTATTCTCTTAGTCTCCTCTCCTGATTTTTATTTTTTAGTCTCCTCTCCTGATTTTCATTTTTTTAGTCTCCCCTCCTGATTTTTCTTCTCTTTGTCTCCTCTCCTGATTTTAATTTTTATAGGCTTTTTTTTTGATTTTAATTTTTTTAATCTCCTCTCTTGATTTTAATTTTTTTTAGTCTCCTTTCCTGATTTTAATTTTTTTAGTCTCTTCTCTTGATTTTTATTTTTTTATGCTCCTCTCCTGATTTTCATTTTTTAGGCTCTTCTCCTGATTTTTATTTTTTTAGGCTCCTCTCCTGATTTTCATTTTTTTGACTCTTCTCCTGATTTTTATTTTTTTAGGCTCTTCTCCTGATATTTATTTTTTTAGGCTCTTCTCCTGATTTTCATATTTTTAGGCTCCTCTCCTGATTTTCATTTTTTTTAGGCTCCTCTCCTGATATTTATTTTTTTAGGCTCTTCTTCTGATTTTAATTTTTTTAGGCTCCTCTCCTGATTTTTATTCTCTTTGTCTCCTCTCCTGATATTTATTTTTTTTAGGCTCCTCTCCTGGTTTTTATTCCCTTTGTCTCCTCTCCTGATATTTATTTTTTTTAGGATCCTCTCCTGATTTTAATTTTTTTAGTCTCCTCTCCTGATTTTCATTTTTTAGGATCTTCTCCTGATTTTCATTTTTTTAGGCTCCTCTGCTGATTTTTATTTTTTTAGGCTCTTCTCCTGATTTTTATTTTTTTAGGCTCCTCTCCTGATTTTCATTTTTTAGGCTCTTCTCCTGATTTTCATTTTTTAGGCTCTTCTCCTGATTTTTATTTTTTTAGGCTCCTCTCCTGATTTTTATTTTTTTTCCCTCCGCTCCTGATTTTAATTTTTTTAGTCTCCTCTCCGTATTTTCATTTTTTTAGACTCCTCTCCTGATTTTAATTTTTTTAGTCTCCTCTCCTGATTTTCATTTTTTAGGCTCTTCTCCTGATTTTCATTTTTTTAGGCTCTTCTCCTGATTTTTATTTTTTTAGGCTCCTCTCCTGATTTTTATTTTTTTTCCCTCCGCTCCTGATTTTAATTTTTTTAGTCTCCTCTCCGTATTTTCATTTTTTTAGACTCCTCTCCTGATTTTAATTTTTTTAGTCTCCTCTCCTGATTTTCATTTTTTTAGTCTCCTCTCCTGATTTTAATTTTTTTGGGCTCTTCTCCTGATTTTCATTTTTTTAGGCTCCTCTCCTGATTTTCTTTTTTTTAGGCTCTTCTCCTGATTTTCATTTTTTTAGGCTCCTCTCCTGATTTTCATTTTTTTTAGGCTCCTCTCCTGATTTTAATTTTTTTAGTCTCCTCTCCTGATTTTTATTTTTTTAGGCTCCTCTCCTGATTTTTATTCTCTTACTCTCGTCTCCTGATTTTTTTAGACTCTTTTCCTGATTTTAATTTTTTTACTCTCTTTTCCTGATTTTAATTTTTTTTAGACTCTTTTCCTGATTTTAATTTTTTTAGGCTCTTCTCCTGATTTTTATTCTCTTTGTCTCCTCTCCTGATATTTATTTTTTTTAGGATCCTCTCCTGATTTTCATTTTTTAGTCTCTTCTTCTGATTTTAATTTTTTAGGCTCTTCTGATTTTAATTTTTTAGGCTCCTCTCTTGATTTTAATTTTTTTAGGCTCCTCTTTTGATTTTAATTTTTTTACTCTCTTTTCCTGATTTTTATTTTTTTAGGCTACTCTCCTGATTTTTATTCTTTTTGTCTCCTCTCCTGATTTTAATATTTTAGACTCCTCTCCTGATTTTAATGTTTTTGTCTCCTCTCCTGATTTTAATTTTTTTAGGCTTGTTTTTTGATTTTAATTTTTTTAGGCTCCTCTCCTGATTTTGATTTTTTTTTTAGGCTCCTCTCCTGATTTTAATTTTTTTTAGTCTCCTCTCCTTATTTTAAATTTTTTTAGTCTCCTCTCTTGATTTTAATTTTTTTAGGCTCCTCTTTTGATTTTAGTTTTTTTACTCTCTTTTCCTGATTTTAATTTTTGTATGCTCCTCTCCTGATTTTTATTTTTTTGTCTCCTCTGCTGATTTTAATTTTTTTAGTCTCCTCTCCTGATTTTTATTCTCTTAGTCTCCTCTCCTGATTTTTATTTTTTAGTCTCCTCTCCTGATTTTCATTTTTTTAGTCTCCCCTCCTGATTTTTCTTCTCTTTGTCTCCTCTCCTGATTTTAATTTTTATAGGCTTGTTTTTTGATTTTAATTTTTTTAATCTCCTCTCTTGATTTTAATTTTTTTTAGTCTCCTTTCCTGATTTTAATTTTTTTAGTCTCCTCTCTTGATTTTTATTTTTTTTGCTCCTCTCCTGATTTTCATTTTTTAGGCTCTTCTCCTGATTTTTATTTTTTTAGGCTCCTCTCCTGATTTTCATTTTTTAGACTCTTCTCCTGATTTTTATTTTTTTAGGCTCTTCTCCTGATATTTATTTTTTTAGGCTCTTCTCCTGATTTTCATATTTTTAGGCTCCTCTCCTGATTTTCATTTTTTTTAGGCTCCTCTCCTGATTTTTATTTTTTTAGGCTCTTCTTCTGATTTTAATTTTTTAGGCTCCTCTCCTGATTTTTTTTCTCTTACTCTCGTCTCATGATTTTTTTAGACTCTTTTCCTGATTTTAATTTTTTTAGACTCTTTTCCTGATTTTATTTTTTTTAGACTCTTCTCCTGATTTTAATTTTTTTAGGCTCCTCTCCTGATTTTTATTCCCTTTGTCTCCTCTCCAGATATTTATTTTTTTTAGGATCCTCTCCTGATTTTTATTTTTTTAGTCTCCTTCTCCTGATGTTCATTTTTGAGGAATCTTCTCTTCTCCTGAATTGTTTCATTGTTTTAGGCGCCTCGGCTGATTTTTAATTTTTTATTTAGCTCTCTCCTGATTTTTTATTTTTTTAGGCTCTTCTCCTGATTTTTATTTTTTTAGGCTCCTCTCCTGATTTTCATTTTTTAGGCTCTTCTCCTGATTTTCATTTTTTTAGGCTCCCCTCCTGATTTTCATTTTTTTAGGCTCCTCTCCTGATTTTTAAATTTTTAGGCTCCTCTCCTGATTTTTAAATTTTGTAGGCTCCTCTCCTGAGTTTTATTCTCTTACTCTCGTCTCCTGATTTTTTTAGACTCTTTTCCTGATTTTAATTTTTTTAGACTCTTTTCCTGATTTTAATTTTTTTAGACTCTTTTCCTCATTTTCATTTTTTTTAGACTCTTTTCCTGATTTTAATTTTTTTAGGCTCCTCTCCTGATTTTTATTCTCTTTGTCTCCTCTCCTGATATTTATTTTTTTTAGGCTCCTCTCCTGATTTTGATTTTTTTTTTTTAGGCTCTTCTCCTGATTTTGATTTTTTTACACTCTTCTTCTGATTTTAATTTTTTACGCTCCTCTCCTGATTTTGTTTTTTTTTTAGTCTCCTCTCCTGGTTTTTTTTTTTTTTGCTCCTCTCCTGGTTTTAATTTTTTTTAGGCATTTATTAGGTTAGCCCCTCTCCTCTCCTGAATTTTCCATTTTTTTTAGGCTCCGCTCTGGATTGTAATTTTTTACTCTCTTTTCCTCCTGAGTTTAAGTTTTGATGGCGACTCTCCGGAGTTTTATTTTTTTTGTCACCCTCCTGCTGAGTTAATTTTTTTAGTCTCCATCTCCTGATTTTTATTCTCTTAGGCTCCTCTCCTTATTTTTAGTTTTTATCTCCTCTCCTAGTTTCATTTTGTTAGGCTCCTCTCTCGGTTTTTATATCTTTTCTCCTCTCCTGAATTTTTCA
This sequence comes from Pipra filicauda, assembly GCF_003945595.2. NCBI lineage: Eukaryota > Metazoa > Chordata > Aves > Passeriformes > Pipridae > Pipra > Pipra filicauda. The sequence continues at coordinate 41,535 of NW_024103867.1, read as the reverse complement.
TTGTTTTTTTAGACTCTTCTCCTGAGTTTCAAGTTTTTTTACTCTAGCCTGATTTTCAATTTTTTAGGCTCCTCTCGCCGGATTTTTAATTTTTTTAGGCTCATCCCTGATTTTATTTTTTTTTTATGCTCCTCTCCTGATTTTGATTTTTTTTTTTAGGCTCCTCTCCAGATTTTAGTTTTTTCTAGGCTCCTCTCTTGATTTTAATTTTTTTAGTCTCCTCTCCTGATTTTTATTCTCTTTGGCTCCTCTCCTTATTTTTATTTTTTTAGTCTCCTCTAATGATTTTAATTTTTTTAGTCTCCTCTCCTGATTTTCATTTTTTTAGACTCCTCTCCTGATTTTTCTTCTCTTTGTCTCCTCTCCTGATTTTCATTTTTTTAGACTCTTCTCCTGATTTTCAGTTTTTTAGGCTCTTCTCCTGATTTTCATTTTTTTAGGCTCTTCTTCGGATTTTAATTTTTTAGGCTCCTCTCATGATTTTTATTCTCTTGCTCTCGTCTCCTGATTTTAATTTTTTTAGACTCTTTTCCTGATTTTAATTTTTTTTAGACTCTTTTCCTGATTTTAACTTTTTTAGTCTTTCCTCCTGATTTTTCTTCTCTTTATCTCCTCTCCTGATTTTAATTTTTTTAGGCTTGTTTTTTGATTTTAATTTTTTTAGGCTCCTCTCCTGATTTTGTTTTTTTTTTTAGTCTCCTCTCCTGATTTTAATTTTTTTAGTCTCCTCTTTTGATTTTAATTTTTTTAGTCTCTTTTCCTGATTTTAATTTTTGTAGGCTCCTCTCCTGATTTTAATTTTTTTAGTCTCCTCTCTGCTAGATTTTAATTTTGTTATCTCCTCCCTCCTAATTTTTATTCTCTTAGACTCTTCTTCCTGATTTTCAATTTTTTTTTTAGGCGCCGCTCCTGATTTTTATTCTCTTAGGCTCCTCTCCTGATTTTTATTTTTTTAGTCTCCTCTCCTGATTTTATTTTTTTTAGTCTCCTCTCCTGATTTTCATTTTTTTAGGCTCCTCTCCTGATTTTTATTCTCTTACTCTTGTCTCCTGATTTTAATTTTTTTAGACTCTTTTCCTGATTTTAATTTTTTTTAGACTCTTTTCCTGATTTTAATTTTTTTAGGCTCCCCTCCTGATTTTTCTTTTTGTCTCCTCTCCTGATTTTAATTTTTTTAGACTTGCTTTTGATTTTAATTTTTTTAGGCTCCTCTCCTGATTTTCATTTTTTTAATCTCGTTTCCTTATTTTCAGTTTTTTAGGCTCTTCTCCTGATTTTCATTTTTTTAGGCTCTTCTCCTGGTTTTAATTTTTTTAGGCCACTCTCCTGATTTTCATTTTTTTAGGCTCTTCTCCTGATTTTAATTTTTTTAGGCTCCTCTCCTGATTTTCATTTTTTAGGCTCTTCTCCTGATTTTAATTTTTTTAGGCTCTTCTCCTGATTTTCATTTTTTTATGCTCTTCTCCTGATTTTCATTTTTTTAGGTTCTTCTCCTGATTTTCATTTTTTTAAGCTCCTCTCTTGATTTTAATTTTTTTAGGCTCTTTTCCTGATTTTAATTTTTATAGGCTCCTCTCCTGATTTTTATTTTTTTTGTCTCCTCTGCTGATTTTTATTCTCTTAGTCTCCTCTCCTGATTTTTATTTTTTTAGGCTCCTCTCCTAATTTTCATTTTTTAGGCTCTTCTCCTGATTTTCATTTTTTTAGGCTCTTCTCCTGATTTTAATTTTTTTAGGCTCCTCTCCTGATTTTAATTTTTTTAGGCTCCTCTCCTGATTTTCATTTTTTTAGACTCCTCTCCTGATTTTTATTCTCTTAGGCTCCTCTCCTGATTTTCATTTTTTAGGCTCTTCTCCTGATTTTCATTTTTTAGGCTCTTCTCCTGATTTTAATTTTTTTAGTCTCCTCTCTTGATTTTAATTTTTTTAGTCTCTTTTCCAGATTTTAATTTTTGTAGGCTCCTCTCCTGATTTTTATTTTTTTTGTCTCTTTTGCTGATTTTAATTTTTTTAGTCTCCTCTGCTGATTTTAATTTTTTTAGGCTCTTCTCTTGATTTTTATTTTCTTAGTCTCCTCTCTTGATTTTAATTTTTTTAGTTTCTTTTCCTGATTTTAATTTTGGTAGGCTCCTCTCTTGATTTTAATTTTTTTTAGGCTCCTCTCCTGATTTTAATTTTTTTAGTCTCCTCTCTTGATTTTTATTTTCTTCGTCTCCTCTCTTGATTTTAATTTTCTTCGTCTCCTCTCTTGATTTTAATTTTTTTACTCTCTTTTCCCGATTTTAATTTTTTTTAGAATCTTTTCCTTATTTTAATTTTTTTAGGCTCTTCTCCTGATTTTAATTTTTTAGGCTCCTCTCCTGATTTTTATTCTCTTACTCTCGTCTCCTGATTTTTTTAGACTCTTTCCCTGATTTTAATTTTTTTAGACTCTTTTCCTGATTTTAATTTTTTTAGGCTCTTTTCCTGATTTTAATTTTTTTAGTCTCCTCTCCTGATTTTCATTTTTTTAGGCTCCTCTCCTCATTTTAATTTTTTTTAGGCTCCTCTCCTGATTTTAATTTTTTTAGTCTCCTCTCTTTATTTTAATTTTTTTAGTCTCTTTTCCTGATTTTAATTTTTTTAGGCTCCTCTCCTGATTTTTATTTTTTTAGGCTCTTCTCCTGATTTTAATTTTTTAGTCTCTTTTCCTGATTTTAATTTTTGTAGGCTCCTGTCCTGATTTTGATTTTTTTTTTTAGGCTCCTCTCCTGATTTTGATTTTTTTTTTAGGCTCCTCTCCTGATTTTAGTTTTTTTTAGGCTCCTCTCCTGATTTTAATTTTTTTAGTCTCCTCTCCTGATTTTTATTCTCTTAGGCGCCTCCCCTGATTTTTATTCTCTTAGTCTCCTTTCCTGATATTTATTTTTTTAGTCTCCTCTCCTGATTTTTATTCTCTTTGGCTCCTCTCCTTATTTTTATTTTTTTAGTCTCCTCTCCTGATTTTAATTTTTTTAGGCTCCTCTCCTGATTTTTATTTTTTTAGGATCCTCTCCTTATTTTAATTTTTTTAGGCTCTTCTTCTGATTTTAATTTTTTAGTCTCCTCTCCTGACTTTCATTTTTTTAGGCTCTTCTCCTGATTTTTCTTCTCTTAATCTCCTCACCTGATTTTTATTTTTTTAGGGTCTTTTCCTGATTTTAATTTTTTTAATCTCCTCTCCTGATTTTCAGTTTTTTAGTCTCCTCTCCTGATTTTTCTTCTCTTAAACTCCTCTCCTGATTTTTATTCTCTTAGGCTCCTCTCCTGATTTTTATTTTTTTAGTCTCCTCTCCTTATTTTAATTTTTTTAGGCTCCTCTCCTGATTTTTATTCTCTTACTCTCGTCTCCTGATTTTAATTTTTTTAGACTCTTTTCCTGATTTTAATTTTTTTTGGACTCTTTTCCTCATTTTAATTTTTTTAGGCTCCCCTCCTGATTTTTCTTTTTGTCTCCTCTCCTGATTTTAATTTTTTTAGGCCCCTCTCCTGATTTTTATTTTTATAGGGTCTTCTCCTGATTTTCATTTTTTTAGGCTCCTCTCCTGATTTTCATTTTTTTAGGCTCCTCTCCTGATTTTCATTTTTTTAGGCTCCTCTCCTGATTTTAAATTTTTTAGGCTCCTCTCCTGATTTTCATTTTTTTAGGCTCCACTCCTGATTTTCATTTTTTTAGGCTCCTCTCCTGATTTTCATTTTTTTAGGCTCCTCTCCTGATTTTCATTTTTTAGGCTCTTCTCCTGATTTTCATTTTTTGTAGTTTCCTCTCCTGATTTTTATTCTCTTAGGCTCCTCTCCTGATTTTCATTTTTTTAGACTCCTCTCCTGATTTTAATTTTTTTAGTCTCCTCTCTTGATTTTTATTTTCTTCGTCTCCTCTCTTGATTTTAATTTTTTTACTCTCTTTTCCCGATTTTAATTTTTTTTAGAATCTTTTCCTGATTTTAATTTTTTTAGGCTCTTTTCCTGATTTGAATTTTTTTAGTCTCTTTTCCTGATTTTAATTTTTTTTTAGTCTCCTCTCCTGATTTTAATTTTTTTAGTCTCATCTCCTGATTTTGATTTTTTTTTAGGCTCCTCTCCTGATTTTAATTTTTTTTAGGCTCCTCTCCTGATTTTAATTTTTTTTAGGCTCCTCTCTTGATTTTAGTTTTTTTTGTCTCTTTTCCTGATTTTAATTTTTTTAGGCTCCTTTCCTGATTTTAATTTTTTTAGTCTCCTCTCTTGATTTTAATTTTCTTAGTCTCCTCTCTTGATTTTAATTTTTTTTCTCTCTTTTCCTGATTTTAATTT
>NW_024103867.1:20264-30276 GCF_003945595.2 Pipra filicauda | reverse complement strand
ACTCTTTTCCTGATTTTAATTTTTTTAGGCTCTTTTCCTGATTTTAATTTTTTTACTCTCTTTTCCTGATTTTAATTTTTTTAGGCTCCTCTCCTGATTTTTATTCTCTTTGTCTCCTCTCCTGATATTTATTTTTTTTAGGATCCTCTCCTGATATTCATTTTTTAGTCTCTTCTTCTGATTTTAATTTTTTAGGCTCTTCTGATTTTAATTTTTTAGGCTCCTCTCTTGATTTTAATTTTTTTAGGCTCCTCTTTTGATTTTAATTTTTTTAGTCTCTTTTCCTGATTTTTATTTTTTTAGGCTACTCTCCTGATTTTTATTCTTTTTGTCTCCTCTCCTGATTTTAATATTTTAGACTCCTCTCCTGATTTTAATTTTTTTTGTCTCCTCTCCTGATTTTAATTTTTTTAGGCTTGTTTTTTGATTTTAATTTTTTTAGGCTCCTCTCCTGATTTTGATTTTTTTTTTAGGCTCCTCTCCTGATTTTAATTTTTTTTAGTCTCCTCTCCTTATTTTAAATTTTTTTAGTCTCCTCTCTTGATTTTAATTTTTTTAGGCTCCTCTTTTGATTTTAGTTTTTTTACTCTCTTTTCCTGATTTTAATTTTTGTATGCTCCTCTCCTGATTTTTATTTTTTTGTCTCCTCTGCTGATTTTAATTTTTTTAGTCTCCTCTCCTGATTTTTATTCTCTTAGTCTCCTCTCCTGATTTTTATTTTTTAGTCTCCTCTCCTGATTTTCATTTTTTTAGTCTCCCCTCCTGATTTTTCTTCTCTTTGTCTCCTCTCCTGATTTTAATTTTTATAGGCTTGTTTTTTGATTTTAATTTTTTTAATCTCCTCTCTTGATTTTAATTTTTTTTAGTCTCCTTTCCTGATTTTAATTTTTTTAGTCTCCTCTCTTGATTTTTATTTTTTTATGCTCCTCTCCTGATTTTCATTTTTTAGGCTCTTCTCCTGATTTTTATTTTTTTAGGCTCCTCTCCTGATTTTCATTTTTTAGACTCTTCTCCTGATTTTTATTTTTTTAGGCTCTTCTCCTGATATTTATTTTTTTAGGCTCTTCTCCTGATTTTCATATTTTTAGGCTCCTCTCCTGATTTTCATTTTTTTTAGGCTCCTCTCCTGATATTTATTTTTTTAGGCTCTTCTTCTGATTTTAATTTTTTTAGGCTCCTCTCCTGATTTTTATTCTCTTACTCTCGTCTCCTGATTTTTTTAGACTCTTTTCCTGATTTTAATTTTTTTAGACTCTTCTCCTGATTTTAATTTTTTTAGGCTCCTCTCCTGATTTTTATTCTCTTTGTCTCCTCTCCTGATATTTATTTTTTTTAGGCTCCTCTCCTGGTTTTTATTCCCTTTGTCTCTTCTCCTGATATTTATTTTTTTAGGCTCTTCTTCTGATTTTAATTTTTTTAGGCTCCTCTCCTGATTTCATTTTTTTGAGGATCTTTCCTGATTTTCATTTTTTTCGGCTCCTTCCTCTGCGAATGTTATTTTTTTAGGCTCTTTCTCCTGATTTGTATTTTTTTTAGGCGCCTCTCCGGAGTGGCAGTTTTTTAAGGCTCTTCGCCTGATTTTCATTTTTTTAGGCTCCCCTCCTGATTTTCATTTTTTTAGGCTCCCCTCCTGATTTTCATTTTTTTAGGCTCCTCTCCTGATTTTTAATTTTTTAGGCTCCTCTCCTGATTTTGATTTTTTTTTTTAGGCTCCTCTCCTGATTTTTATTCTCTTACTCTCGTCTCCTGATTTTTTTAGACTCTTTTCCTGATTTTAATTTTTTTAGACTCTTTTCCTGATTTTAATTTTTTTAGGCTCTTTTCCTCATTTTCATTTTTTTTAGACTCTTTTCCTGATTTTAATTTTTTTAGGCTCCTCTCCTGATTTTTATTCTCTTTGTCTCCTCTCCTGATATTTATTTTTTTTAGGCTCCTCTCCTGATTTTGATTTTTTTTTTTTAGGCTCTTCTCCTGATTTTGATTTTTTTACACTCTTCTTCTGATTTTAATTTTTTACGCTCCTCTCCTGATTTTGTTTTTTTTTTAGTCTCCTCTCCTGGTTTTTTTTTTTTTTGCTCCTCTCCTGGTTTTAATTTTTTTAGGCCCCTCTCCTGATTTTCATTTTTTTAGGCTCCTCTCTTGATTTTAATTTTTTTACTCTCTTTTCCTGATTTTAATTTTTGTATGCTCCTCTCCTGATTTTTATTTTTTTTGTCACCTCTGCTGATTTTAATTTTTTTAGTCTCCTCTCCTGATTTTTATTCTCTTAGGCTCCTCTCCTTATTTTTATTTTTTAGTCTCCTCTCCTGATTTTCATTTTTTTAGGCTCCTCTCCTGATTTTTATTCTTTGTCTCCTCTCCTGATTTTCATTTTTTTAGACTCTTCTCCTGATTTTCAGTTTTTTAGGCTCCTCTCCTGATTTTCATTTTTTTAGGCTCCTCTCCTGATTTTTAATTTTTTAGGCTCCTCTCCTGATTTTGATTTTTTTTTTTATGCTCCTCTCCTGATTTTGATTTTTTTTAGCTACCTCTTTTTTGATTTTTAGTTTTTGTTAGGCTCCTCTCCTGATTTAATTTTTTAGTCTCCTCTCTTGATTGAATTTTTTTGGTAGTCCTCTCTTACGGATTTTTATTCCTCTTGGTCGGCCTCTCCTTGATTTTAATTTTTTTAGTCTCCTCTCCTGATTTTCATTTTTTTAGACTCCTCTCCTGATTTTTCTTCTCTTTGTCTCCTCTCCTGATTTTCATTTTTTTAGACTCTTCTCCTGATTTTCAGTTTTTTAGGCTCTTCTCCTGATTTTCATTTTTTTAGGCTCTTCTTCGGATTTTAATTTTTTAGGCTCCTCTCATGATTTTTATTCTCTTGCTCTCGTCTCCTGATTTTAATTTTTTTAGACTCTTTTCCTGATTTTAATTTTTTTTAGACTCTTTTCCTGATTTTAACTTTTTTAGTCTTTCCTCCTGATTTTTCTTCTCTTTATCTCCTCTCCTGATTTTAATTTTTTTAGGCTTGTTTTTTGATTTTAATTTTTTTAGGCTCCTCTCCTGATTTTGTTTTTTTTTTTAGTCTCCTCTCCTGATTTTAATTTTTTTAGTCTCCTCTTTTGATTTTAATTTTTTTAGTCTCTTTTCCTGATTTTAATTTTTGTAGGCTCCTCTCCTGATTTTAATTTTTTTAGTCTCCTCTCCTGATTTTTATTCTCTTAGACTCTTCTCCTGATTTTCATTTTTTTAGGCTCCTCTCCTGATTTTTCTTCTCTTAAAGTCCTCTCCTGATTTTTATTCTCTTAGGCTCCTCTCCTGATTTTTATTTTTTTAGTCTCCTCTCCTGATTTTATTTTTTTTAGTCTCCTCTCCTGATTTTCATTTTTTTAGGCTCCTCTCCTGATTTTTATTCTCTTACTCTTGTCTCCTGATTTTAATTTTTTTAGACTCTTTTCCTGATTTTAATTTTTTTAGGCTCTTTTCCTGATTTTAATTTTTTTAGGCTCCCCTCCTGATTTTTCTTTTTGTCTCCTCTCCTGATTTTAATTTTTTTAGACTTGCTTTTGATTTTTATTTTTTTAGGCTCTTCTCCTGATTTTCATTTTTTTAGGCTCCTCTCCTGGTTTTAATTTTTTTAGGCCACTCTCCTGATTTTTATCTTTTTAGGCTCTTCTCCTGATTTTAATTTTTTTAGGCTCCTCTCCTGATTTTCATTTTTTAGGCTCTTCTCCTGATTTTCATTTCTTTAGGCTCTTCTTCTGATTTTTATTTTTTAGACTCTTCTCCTGATTTTCATTTTTTTAGGCTCCTCTCCTGATTTTCATTTTTTTAGACTCTTCTCCTGATTTTTATTTTTTTAGGCTCCTCTCCTGATTTTCATTTTTTAGGCTCTTCTCCTGATTTTCATTTTTTTTAGTTTCCTCTCCTGATTTTTATTCTCTTAGGCTCCTCTCCTGATTTTCATTTTTTTAGACTCCTCTCCTGATTTTCATTTTTTTAGGCTCCTCTCCTGATTTTAATTTTTTTAGTCTCCTCTCTTGATTTTTAGTTTCTTCGTCTCCTCTCTTTATTTTAATTTTTTTACTCTCTTTTCCTGATTTTAATTTTTTTTTAGTCTCCTCTCCTGATTTTAATTTTTATAGGCTTGTTTTTTGATTTTAATTTTTTTAGGCTCCTCTCCTGATTTTGATTTTTTTTTTTAGGCTCCTCTCCTGATTTTAATTTTTTTTAGTCTCCTCTCCTGATTTTAATTTTTTTAGGCTCCTCTCCTGATTTTTATTTTTTTAGTCTCATCTCCTGATTTTCATTTTTTTTAGGCTCCTCTCCTGATTTTTTTTTTTGGGCTCTTCTTCTGATTTTATTTTTTTAGGTTCCTCTCCTGATTTTTATTCCCTTACTCTTGTCTCCTGATTTTAATTTTTTAGACTCTTTTCCTGATTTTAATTTTTTTTAGACTCTTTTCCTGATTTTCATTTTTTTAGTCGCCCCTCCTGATTTTTCTTCTCTTTGTGTCCTCTCCTGATTTTAATTTTTATAGGCTTGTTTTTTGATTTTAATTTTTTTAGGCTCCTCTCTCGATTTTGATTTTTTTTTTTAGGCTCCTCTCCTGATTTTAATTTTTTTTAGTCTCCTCTCCTGATTTTAATTTTTTTAATCTCCTCTCTTGATTTTAATTTTTTTAGGCTCGTCACTTGATTTAAATTTTTTTAGCCTTATTTCGTGATTTTAATTTTTGTAGGCTCCTCTCCTGATTTTTATTTTTTTTGGTCTCCTCTGCTGATTTTAATTTTTTTAGTCTCCTCTGCTGATTTTAATTTTTTTAGTCTCCTCTGCTGATTTTAATTTTTTTAGTCTCCTCTCCTGATTTTTATTTTTTTAGTCTCCTCTCCTGATTTTCATTTTTTAGGCTCTTCTCCTGATTTTAATTTTTTAGTCTCTTTTCCTGATTTTCATTTTTTTAGGCTCCTCTCCTGATTTTCATTTTTTTAGGCTCCTCTCTTGATTTTTTTTTTTAGGCTCTTCTCCTGATTTTCATTTCTTTAGGCTCTTCTTCTGATTTTTATTTTTTTAGACTCTTCTCCTGATTTTTATTTCTTTAGGCTCCTCTCCTGATTTTCATTTTTTAGGCTCTTTTCCAGATTTTCATTTTCTTAGTCTCCTCTCTTGATTTTAATTTTTTTAGTCTCTTTTCCAGATTTTAATTTTTTTAGGCTCCTCTCCTGATTTTTATTTTTTTAATGTCCTCTCCTGATTTTCATTTTTTTTAGGCTCTTCTCCTGATTTTCATTTTCTTTAGGCTCTTCTCCTGATTTTCATTTTTTTTAGTTTTCTCTCCTGATTTTTATTCTCTTAGGCTCCTCTCCTGATTTTAATTTTTTTAGGCTCCTCTCCTGATTTTAATTTTTTTAGGCTCCTCTCTTGATTTTTATTTTCTTCGTCTCCTCTCTTGATTTTAATTTTTTTAGGCTCGTCACTTGATTTAAATTTTTTTAGCCTTATTTCGTGATTTTAATTTTTGTAGGCTCCTCTCCTGATTTTTATTTTTTTTGGTCTCCTCTGCTGATTTTAATTTTTTTAGTCTCCTCTGCTGATTTTAATTTTTTTAGTCTCCTCTGCTGATTTTAATTTTTTTAGTCTCCTCTCCTGATTTTAATTTTTTTAGTCTCCTCTCCTGATTTTCATTTTTTAGACTCTTCTCCTGATTTTTATTTTTTTAGTCTCCTCTCCTGATTTTCATTTTTAAGGCTCTTCTCCTGATTTTTATTTTTTTAGGCTCTTCTCCTGATTTTCTTTTCTTTACGCTCCTCTCCTGATTTTCATTTTTTTAAGGCTCCTCTCCTGATTTTTCTTCTATTAATCTCTCTCATAATAATTTTTAGTTTTTATGGTCTTTTCCTGATTTTAATTTTTTTAATTCATCTCCTGATTTTCATTTTTTTAGGCTTTTCTCCGGTGATTTTCATTTTTTTAGTCTTCTCACCTGTTCTTTTTATTATCTTAGGCTCCTCTCCTGATTTTTAGTTTTTTAGTCTCCTCTCCTGATTTTAACTTTTTTAGTCTACTCTCCTGATTTTTATTTTTTTAGGCTCTTCTCCTGATTTTCATATTTTTAGGCTCCTCTCCTGATTTTCATTTTTTTAGTCTCCTCTCCTGATTTTTATTTTTTTAGTCTCCTCTGCTGATTTTAATTTTTTTAGTCTCCTCTCCTGATTTTTATTCTCTTAGGCACCTCTCCTGATTTTTATTCTCTTAGTCTCTTCTCCTTATTTTTATTTTTTTAGTCTCCCCTCCTGATTTTTCTTCTCTTTGTGTCCTCTCCTGATTTTAATTTTTATAGGCTTGTTTTTTGTTTTTAATTTTTTTTAGTCTCCTGTCCTGATTTTAATTTTTTTAGTTTCCTCTCCTGATTTTTATTTTTTTAGTCTCTTCTCCTGATTTTTATTTTTTTAGTTTCTTCTCCTGATTTTAATTTTTTTAGTCGCTTTTCCTGATTTTTATTTTTTTTTAGTCTCCTCTCCTGATTTTAATTTTTTTAGTCTCTTTTCTTGATTTTAATTTTTTTTAGACTCTTTTCCTGATTTTAATTGTTTTTAGAATCTTTTCCTGATTTTCATTTTTTTAGTCTCCTCTCCTGATTTTTATTTTTTTAGTCTCCTCTGCTGATTTTAATTTTTTTAGTCTCCTCTCCTGATTTTTATTCTCTTAGGCACCTCTCCTGATTTTTATTCTCTTAGTCTCTTCTCCTTATTTTTATTTTTTTAGTCTCCCCTCCTGATTTTTCTTCTCTTTGTGTCCTCTCCTGATTTTAATTTTTATAGGCTTGTTTTTTGATTTTAATTTTTTTTAGTCTCCTGTCCTGATTTTAATTTTTTTAGTTTCCTCTCCTGATTTTTATTTTTTTAGTCTCTTCTCCTGATTTTTATTTTTTTAGTTTCTTCTCCTGATTTTAATTTTTTTAGTCTCTTTTCCTGATTTTTATTTTTTTTTAGTCTCCTCTCCTGATTTTAATTTTTTTAGTCTCTTTTCTTGATTTTAATTTTTTTTAGACTCTTTTCCTGATTTTAATTGTTTTTAGAATCTTTTCCTGATTTTCATTTTTTTAGTCTCCTCTCCTGATTTTTATTTTTTTAGTCTCCTCTGCTGATTTTAATTTTTTTAGTCTCCTCTCCTGATTTTTATTCTCTTAGGCACCTCTCCTGATTTTTATTCTCTTAGTCTCTTCTCCTTATTTTTATTTTTTTAGTCTCCTCTCCTGATTTTTATTCTTTTAGGCTCTTCTCCAGATTTTCATTTTCTTAGTCTCCTCTCTTGATTTTTATTTTCTTAGTCTCCTCTCCTGATTTTAATTTTTTTAGTCTCTTTTCCAGATTTTAATTTTTTAGGCTCCTCTCCTGATTTTTATTTTTTTTGTCTCCTCTGCTGATTTTAATTTTTTTAGTCTCCTCTCCTGATTTTTATTCTCTTAGGCTCCTCTCCTGATTTTAATTTTTTTAGTCTCCTCTCTTGATTTTTATTTTCTTAGTCTCCTCTCTTGATTTTAATTTTTTTAGTCTATTTTCCTGATTTTAATTTTTGTAGGCTCCTCTCCTGATTTTCATTTTTTTAGGCTCCTCTCCTGATTTTAATTTTTTTAGTCTCATCTCCTGATTTTTATTTTTTTATGCTCTTCTCCTGATTTTAATTTTTTTAGGCTCTTCTCCTGATTTTCATATTTTTAGGCTCCTCTCCTGACTTTCATTTTTTTAGGCTCCTCTCCTGATTTTTCTTCTCTTAATCTCCTCTCCTAATTTTTATTTTTTTATGGTCTTTTCCTGATTTTAATTTTTTTAATCTCCTCTCCTGATTTTCATTTTTTTAGACTTTTCTCCTGATTTTCATTTTTTTAGTCTCCTCACCTGATTTTTTATTCTCTTAGGCTCCTCTCCTGATTTTTAGTTTTTTAGTCTCCTCTCCTGATTTTAACTTTTTTAGTCTACTCTCCTGATTTTTATTTTTTTAGGCTCTTCTCCTGTTTTTAATTTTTTTAGGCTCTTCTTCTGATTTTAATTATTAAGGCTCCTCTCCTGATTTTGATTTTTTTTTTAGGCTCCTCTCCTGATTTTAATTTTTTTTAGTCTCCTCTCCTGATTTTATTTTTTTTAGTCTCCTCTCTTGATTTTAATTTTTTTAGGCTCCTCTTTTGATTTTAATTTTTTTAGTCTCTTTTCCTGATTTTAATTTTTGTTGGCTCCTCTCCTGATTTTTATTTTTTTTGTCTCCTCTCTTGATTTTAATATTTTTAGTCTCCTCTCCTGATTTTTATTCTCTTAGTCTCCTCTCCTTATTTTTATTTTTTTAGTCTCCTCTCCTGATATTAATTTTTTTAGTCTCCTCTCCTGATTTCTATTCTCTTAGTCTCCTCTCCTTATTTTTATTTTTTTTAGTCTCCTCTCCTGATTTTCATTTTTTCAGTCTCCTCTCCTGATTTTTATTCTCTTAGGCTCCTCTCCTGATTTTTATTCTCTTAGGCTCCTCTCCTGATTTTAATTTTTTTAGGCTCCTCTCCTCATTTTAATTTTTTTAGTCTCCTCTCTTGATTTTTATTTTCTTAGTCTCCTCTCTTGATTTTAATTTTTTTAGTTTCTTTTCCTGATTTTAATTTTTGTAGGCTCCTCTCTTGATTTTAATTTTTTTTAGGCTCCTCTCCTGATTTTAATTTTTTTAGTCTCCTCTCTTGATTTTTATTTTCTTCGTCTCCTCTCTTGATTTTAATTTTTTTAGTCTCTTTTCCCGATTTTAATTTTTTTTAGAATCTTTTCCTGATTTTAATTTTTTTAGGCTCTTTTCCTGATTTGAATTTTTTTAGTCTCTTTTCCTGATTTTAATTTTTTTTTAGTCTCCTCTCCTGATTTTAATTTTTTTAGTCTCATCTCCTGATTTTGATTTTTTTTTAGGCTCCTCTCCTGATTTTAATTTTTTTTAGGCTCCTCTCCTGATTTTAATTTTTTTTAGGTTCCTCTCTTGATTTTAATTTTTTTAGTCTCTTTTCCTGATTTTAATTTTTTTAGGCTCCTTTCCTGATTTTAATTTTTTTAGTCTCCTCTCTTGATTTTAATTTTCTTAGTCTCCTCTCTTGATTTTAATTTTTTTTCTCTCTTTTCCTGATTTTAATTTTTTTTAGACTCTTTTCCTGATTTTAATTTTGTTTAGACTCCTCTCCTGATTTTTATTTTTTTAGGCTCCTCTCCTGATTTTCATTTTTTAGGCTCTTCTCCTGATTTTCATTTTTTTAGGCTCCTCTCCTGATTTTTATTTTTTTATGCTCCTTGCTCTGAATTTCATTTTTTACGGCTCTTCTCCTGATTTTTAATTTTTGGCTCCTCTCCTGAATTTTCATTTTTTAGGCTCTTCTCTGATTTTCATTTTTTTTAGTCTTCTCCCTGATTTTAATTTTTTAGGCTCCTCTCCTGATTTTGATTTTTTTTTTTAGGCTCCTCTCCTGATTTTAGTTTTTTCTAGGCTCCTCTCCTGATTTTAATTTTTTTAGTCTCCTCTCTTGATTTTAATTTTTTTAGTCTCCTCTCCTGATTTTTATTCTCTTAGGCACCTCTCCTGATTTTTATTCTCTTAGTCTCCTCTCCTTATTTTTATTTTTTAGTCTCCTCTCCTGATATTAATTTTTTTAGTCTCCTCTCCTGATTTTTATTCTCTTTGGCTCCTCTTCTTATTTTTATTTTTTTAGTCTCCTCTCCTGATTTTAATTTTTTTAGGCTCTTCTCCTGATTTTTCTTCTCTTAATCTCCTCTCCTGATTTTTATTTTTTTAGGGTCTTTTCCTGATTTTAATTTTTTTAATCTCCTCTCCTGATTTTCAGTTTTTTAGGCTCCTCTCCTGATTTTTATTTTTGTCTCCTCTCCTGATTTTAATTTTTGTAGACTTGCTTTTGATTTTAATTTTTTTATGCTCCTCTCCTGATTTTAATTTTTTTAGTCTCGTTTCCTGATTTTCAGTTAGGCTCTTCTCCTGATTTTCATTTTTTTAGGCTCCT
>NW_024103867.1:0-5082 GCF_003945595.2 Pipra filicauda | reverse complement strand
GAAAATCAGGAGAAGAGCCTAAAAAACTGTAAATCAGGAGAAGAGTCTAAAAAAATGAAAATCATTAGAGGAGACTAAAAAAATAAAAATAAGGAGAGGAGCCAAAGAGAATAAAAATCAGGAGAGGAGACTAAAAAAATTAATATCAGGAGAGGAGACTAAAAAATAAAAATAAGGAGAGGAGACTAAGAGAATAAAAATCAGGAGAGGTGCCTAAGAGAATAAAAATCAGGAGAGGAGACTAAAAAAATTAAAATCAAGAGAGGAGACTAAAAAAATTAAAATCAGGAGAGGAGCCTAGAAAAAACTAAAATCAGGAGAGGAGCCTAAAAAAAAAATCAAAATCAGGAGAGGAGCCTAAAAAATTAAAAATCAGGAGAGGAGCCTAAAAAAATGAAAATCAGGAGGGGAGCCTAAAAAAATGAAAAAACAGGAGAAGAGCCTAAAAAATGAAAATCAGGAGAGGAGCCTAAAAAAATGAAAATCAGGAGAAGAGCCTAAAAAAATGAAAATCAGGAGAAGAGCCTAAAAAATGAAAATCAGGAGAGGAGCCTAAAAAAATAAAAATCAGGAGAAGAGCCTAAAAAAATGAAAATCAGCAGAGGAGCCTAAAAAAATGAAAATCAGGAGAAGATCCTAAAAAATGAAAATCAGGAGAGGAGACTAAAAAAATTAAAATCAGGAGAGGATCCTAAAAAAAATAAATATCAGGAGAGGAGACAAAGGGAATAAAAACCAGGAGAGGAGCCTAAAAAAAATAAATATCAGGAGAGGAGACAAAGAGAATAAAAATCAGGAGAGGAGCCTAAAAAAATTAAAATCAGGAGAAGAGTCTAAAAAAAATAAAATCAGGAAAAGAGTCTAAAAAAATTAAAATCAGGAAAAGAGTCTAAAAAAATCAGGAGACGAGAGTAAGAGAAAAAAAATCAGGAGAGGAGCCTAAAAAATTAAAATCAGAAGAAGAGCCTAAAAAAATAAAAATCAGGAGAGGAGCCTAAAAAAAATGAAAATCAGGAGAGGAGCCTAAAAATATGAAAATCAGGAGAAGAGCCTAAAAAAATAAATATCAGGAGAAGAGCCTAAAAAAATAAAAATCAGGAGAAGAGTCTAAAAAATGAAAATCAGGAGAGGAGCCTAAAAAAATAAAAATCAGGAGAAGAGCCTAAAAAATGAAAATCAGGAGAGGAGCCTAAAAAAATAAAAATCAGGAGAAGAGCCTAAAAAATGAAAATCAGGAGAGGAGCAAAAAAAATAAAAATCAAGAGAGGAGACTAAAAAAATTAAAATCAGGAAAGGAGACTAAAAAAAATTAAAATCAAGAGAGGAGATTAAAAAAATTAAAATCAAAAAACAAGCCTATAAAAATTAAAATCAGGAGAGGAGACAAAGAGAAGAAAAATCAGGAGGGGAGACTAAAAAAATGAAAATCAGGAGAGGAGACTAAAAAAATGAAAATCAGGAGAAGAGCCTAAGAGAATAATCAGGAGAGGAGACTGAAAAAATGAAAATCAGGAGAGGAGACTAAAAAAAATAAAAATAACGAGAGGAGCCTAAAAGAATAAAAATCAGGAGAGGAGACTGAAAAAATGAAAATCAGGAGAAGAGCCTAAAAAAATTAAAATCAGGAGAAGAGAGTAAAAAAATTAAAATCAGGAGAAGAGCTTAAGAGAATAAAAATCAGGAGAGGAGACTAAAAAAATGAAAATCAGGAGAGGAGACTAAAAAAATAAAAATCAGGAGAGGAGCCTACAAAAATTAAAATCAGAAGAAGAGACTAAAAAAATAAAAATCAAAAGAGGAGCCTAAAAAAATTAAGAGAGGAGACTAAAAAAATTTAAAATCAGGAGAGGAGACTAAAAAAAATTAAAATCAGGAGAGGAGCCTAAAAAAAAATCAAAATCAGGAGAAGAGCCTAAAAAAATTAAAATCAAAAAACAAGTCTAAAAAAATTAAAATCAGGAGAGGAGACAAAGAGAAGAAAAATCAGGAGGGGAGACTAAAAAAAGGAAAATCAGGAAAAGAGTCTAAAAAAAATTAAAATCAGGAAAAGAGTCTAAAAAAATTAAAATCAGGAGACGAGAGCAAGAGAATAAAAATCATGAGAGGAGCCTAAAAAATTAAAATCCGAAGAAGAGTCTAAAAAAATTAAAATCAGGAGAAGAGCCTAAAAAAATGAAAATCAGGAGAAGAGCCTAAAAAAATGAAAATCAGGAGAGGAGACAAAGAGAAGAAAAATCAGGAGAGGAGTCTAAAAAAATGAAAATCAGGAGAGGAGACTAAAAAAATTAAAATCATTAGAGGAGACTAAAAAAATAAAAATAAGGAGAGGAGCCAAAGAGAATAAAAATCAGGAGAGGAGACTAAAAAAATTAATATCAGGAGAGGAGACTAAAAAATAAAAATAAGGAGAGGAGACTAAGAGAATAAAAATCAGGAGAGGAGACTAAAAAAATTAAAATCAAGAGAGGAGACTAAAAAAATTAAAATCAGGAGAGGAGCCTAGAAAAAACTAAAATCAGGAGAGGAGCCTAAAAAAAAAATCAAAATCGGAGAGGAGCCTAAAGAAATTAAAATCAAGAGAGGAGCCTAAAAAATTAAAATCAGAAGAGCCTAAAAAATTAAAATCAGAAGAAGAGACTAAAAAATGAAAATCAGGAGAGGATCCTAAAAAAATGAAAATCAGGAAAAGAGACTAAAAAATTAAAATCAGGAGAAGAGCCTAAAAAATGAAAATCAGGAGAGGAGACTAAAAAAATAAAAATCAGGAGAGGAGACTAAAAAAATTAAAATCAGGAGAGGAGACTAAAAAAATTAAAATCAGCAGAGGAGACTAAAAAATTAAAATCAGGCAAGGAGACGAAAAATTAAAATCAGCAAGGAAACTAAAAAAATTAAAATCAGCAGAGGAGACCAAAAAAAATAAAAATCAGGAGAGGAGCCTAAAAAAAAAAATCAAAATCAGGAGAGGAGCCTAAAAAAATTGAAATCAAAAAACAAGCCTATAAAAATTAAAATCAGGAGAGGAGACAACGAGAAGAAAAAGCAGGAGGGGAGACTAAAAAAAGGAAAATCAGGAAAAGAGTCTGAAAAAAATTAAAATGAGGAAAAGAGTCTAAAAAATTAAAATCAGGAGACAAGAGTAAGGGAATAAAAATCAAGAGAGGAACCTAAAAAATTAAAATCAGAAGAAGAGCCTAAAAAAATGAAAATCAGGAGAGGAGCCTAAAAAAAAAATGAAAATCAGGAGAAGAGCCTAAAAAAATGAAAATCAGGAGAGGAGTCTAAAAAAATGAAAATCAGGAGAAAAGCCTAAAAAAATAAAAATCAGGAGAGGAGACTAAAAAAATTAAAATCAGCAAAGGAGACAAAAAAAATAAAAATCAGGAGAGGAGCCTACAAAAATTAAAATCTGGAAAAAAGACTAAAAAAATTAAAATCAAGAGAGGAGACTAAGAAAATGAAAATCTGGAGAAGAGCCTAAAAAATGAAAATCAGGAGAAGAGCCTAAAAAAATAAAAATCAGGAGAGGAGCCTAAATAAATTAAAATCAGGAGAGACGCCTAAAAAATGAAAATCAGGAGAGGAGCCTAAATAAATTAAAATCAGGAGAGGAGCCTAAAAAATGAAAATCAGGAGAAGAGCCTAAAAAACTGAAAATCAGGAGAAGAGTCTAAAAAAATAAAAATCAGGAGAGGAGCCTAAAAAAATTAAAATCAAAAAACAAGTCTAAAAAAATTAAAATCAGGAGAGGAGACAAAGAGAAGAAAAATCAGGAGAGGAGACTAAAAAAATTAAAATCAGGAAAAGAGTCTAAAAAAATTAAAATGAGGAAAAGAGTCCAAAAAAATTAAAATCAGGAGACGAGAGAAAGAGAATAAAAACCAGGAGAGGAGCCTAAAAAATTAAAATCAGAAGAAGAGCCTAAAAAAATTAAAATCAGGAGAAGAGCCTAAAAAAATGAAAATCAGGAGAAGAGCCTAAAAAATGAAAATCAGGAGGAGAGCCTAAAAAAATAAAAATCAGGAGAGGAGACAAAAAAAATAAAAATCAGGAAAGGAGCCTAAAAAAATGAAAATCAGGAAAAGAGTCTAAAAAAATTAAAATCAGGAAAAGAGTCTAAAAAAATCAGGAGACGAGAGTAAGAGAAAAAAAATCAGGAGAGGAGCCTAAAAAATTAAAATCAGAAGAAGAGCCTAAAAAAATAAAAATCAGGAGAGGAGCCTAAAAAAAATGAAAATCAGGAGAGGAGCCTAAAAATATGAAAATCAGGAGAAGAGCCTAAAAAAATAAAAATCAGGAGAAGAGTCTAAAAAATGAAAATCAGGAGAGGAGCCTAAAAAAATAAAAATCAGGAGAAGAGCCTAAAAAATGAAAATCAGGAGAGGAGCATGAAAAAATAAAAATCAAGAGAGGAGACTAAAAAAATTAAAATAAGGAAAGGAGACTAAAAAAAATTAAAATCAAGAGAGGAGATTAAAAAAATTAAAATCAAAAAACAAGCCTATAAAAATTAAAATCAGGAGAGGAGACAAAGAGAAGAAAAATCAGGAGGGGAGACTAAAAAAATGAAAATCAGGAGAGGAGACTAAAAAATAAAAATAAGGAGAGGAGACTAAGAGAATAAAAATCAGGAGAGGAGACTAAAAAAATTAAAATCAGCAGAGGAGACAAAAAAATAAAAATCAGGAGAGGAGCATACAAAAATTAAAATCAGGAAAAGAGAGTAAAAAAATTAAAATCAAAAGAGGAGCCTAAAAAAATTAAAATCAAGAGAGGAGACTAAAAAAATTTAAAATCAGGAGAGGAGACTAAAAAAAATTAAAATCAGGAGAGGAGCCTAAAAAAAAAATCAAAATCAGGAGAGGAGCCTAAAAAATTAAAAATCAGGAGAGGAGCCTAAAAAAATGAAAGTCAGGAGAGGAGACTAAAAAACTGAAAATCAGGAGAAGAGTCTAAAAAAATGAAAATCAGGAGAGGAGACAAAGAGAATAAAAATCAGGAGAGGAGCCTAAAAAAATGAAAATCAGGAGAGGAGACTAAAAAATAAAAATAAGGAGAGGAGCCTAAGAGAATAAAAATCAG
>NW_024103866.1:0-15037 GCF_003945595.2 Pipra filicauda | reverse complement strand
TTCCCATTCCAGTTGTCTCCATTCCAATTCCAGGTGTTCCCATTCCAGGTGTCTGCATTTCAATTCCAGGTGTTCCCATTTCCATTCCTGGTGTCCCCATTCCCATTCCAGGTGTTCCCATTCCAGGTGTCTGCATTTCAGTTCCAGGTGTTCCCATTTCCATTCCTGGTGTCCCCATTCCCATTCCAGGTGTCTCCATTCCCGTTCCAGGTGTTCCCATTCCAGGTGTCTCCATTCCAATTCCAGGTGTTCCCATTTCCATTCCTGGTGTCCCCATTTCCATTCCTGGTGTCCCCATTTCCATTCCAGGTGTTCCCATTCCAGGTGTCTCCATTCCCATTCCAGGTGTTCCCTCCCCATTCCACGTGTCCCCATTCCCATTCCTTCTGCCCCCATTCCCATTCCTAGTGTCCCCAGTCTGTTCCCAATGTCCCCATTCCAATTCCAGGTCTTCCCATTTCCATTCCTGGTGTTCCCATCCCATTGCTATTGTCCCAATCCCATTCTTTATGTCTCCATTCCCATTGCAGGCATTCTCATTCCCTTTCCAGGTGTTCCATCCCATTCCAGGTGTCACCGCTGACATTTCCCCTGCTGGTTTACCATTAAACCACCACACCAGGTCTGTGCCCAACGGGGGTCCCTGTGGATCATCCAACGCGGGTCCTCCCATGGCTGATGGAGTTGGAGCAGCGGCCGAAGCTCTTCCCGCAATCGGGGCACTCGGGGCTTCCATTACTGGTGGGTCCGTTGGTGGGAGGTCAAGGAAGAGCTCTGCCTGAAGCTCTTCCCACAATCCCGACAGTTGTAGGGCCTCTCCCTGATGTGGAGGCGACGGTGGGTGTAGAGGGTGGAGCTGTCCCACATTCCCTACACGTGTAGGGCTGTTCCCCAGTGTGGATGTGCTGGGGGCTGAGCAGCTTGGTGCTTGTGCTGAAGCTCTTCCCACATTCCAAGCACTTGTAGGGCCATTCCCTGGTGTGGATGCAACGGTGTTTGCAAAGGCTGGAGCTGTCCCTGAAGTTCTTCCCACACTCTGCACACGTGTAGGGCCTTCCCCACTGTGGATCATCTGGTGTCGGAGCAGGTGGGAGCTCCGAGTGAAGCTCTTCCCACACTCCCCACACGTGTAGGGCCTTTCCCCACTGTGGATCATCTGGTGTCGGAGCAGGTTGGAGATGTGAGTGAAGCTCTTCCCACATTCCCCACACATGTAGGGCCTTTCCCCACTGTGGATCATCTGGTGTCGGAGCAGGGTGGAGATCTGAGTGAAGCTCTTCCCACACTCCTCACACATGTAGGGCCTTTCCCCACTGTGGATGTGCAGGTGGGTGAGGAGGGTGGTGTTCTGGCTGAAGCTCTTCCCACACTCCCCACACGTGTAGGGCCGTTCTCCACTGTGGATCATCTGGTGTCGGAGTAGGTGGGAGCTCTGATTGAAGCTCTTCCCACACTCCCCACACGTATAGGGCCGTTCCCCAGTGTGGATGTGCTGGTGCCTCAGGAGGTCGGATCTCTTGCTGAAGCTCTTCCCACATTCCAAACACCTGAAGGCCTTTTCCCTGCTGGGAGGCTGCTCAGGGACCACCAGCTCGCAGCTCCGCCTCAAGCTCCGGCCGCCTTCCCGGCACACGCTGGCTCTTTCCTCCTCACAGCCCCCTGGGATGGCTTTGGAGCCCCTCCTGCGGGGGCATCTCCGGCCCTTTTCCTCCCCGCTGCCTTCCTGCACCGGGGAGCCCTTCAAAACGGCCTCTCCCACCAGGCTCTGCCGCCGGGATTTGTCCTCCGCGCTCTCCGGCCTCACCTCGGGGCCTGGGGCAGGAAGCAACAAGGACACGCAGGGGATTTACCTCCGGCCCACAGGGAAGCCCAAGGACATCCCCCCAACTCCGGCCCCGGCAGGATGGTCACAAAAGACCGACCCAAAGGGGCACTGACTTCCTCCTCACCTGCCTGGGGGGCCCGCGGCATCTTCCTCTTCCTCGCAGCCTCCTCCTCCATCTGACCAAGCTTTGGGAAGCAGAAATCCTGCTGGGGGGGAAAAACAAGGGGTGAGCGCGTTGCCTTGGGGGTTCCTCCTGCCCAAGTCCAGCTCTAGGACTCACCGGGTATCTTGTGTCCATAAAAACCCCCAAAACACCAACATTCAACCCAAAAACCCCTCCCAGGAGTTCCCCCTCCCTGCTCTCTGGGGTTTGCGGGGTTCCCCCTGTCTGGCCTGATGGCACTTCTGCCTGCATTGGGGGTCCCCCTTCTCCGGGATGCCGGGGGTCCCGCGGCTCCGGGGGGTTCCCACTCGCCAGGGTCCCCTTGAGTGTTGCCAGGGGGGTCCCAGGGCTCACTTCTCCCCACTCTGCCTCCCGGGGCTGGCCGGCCCTCCTCTCTCGCCTCCCACCCTCGCAAACCTCTTGGCGCTCTCGGCTCCCACCCCGCCTCAAGGCCCCCCCTCCTCTCCACACTCCAAGGCCTTCCCCCTCTCCAGGACCCCCGCTTAAGGGGCCTGGCGCTCCCTCTCTGCTCCCCCCCCTCCAGCATTCTGGGGGTCCCCCAGCTCCGGGATCGCCCCTCTCCGCTCTCCCCACTCCGCGGCTACCGGGGTTCCCCCCCGGCTCTCACGGGGGGCCCCCAAACCGCTCTTGCCCCCCCCGCCATTGCGGAGCCACCGCCAGGACCTTTGGGCTGCTCTTCTTTGTGCTCCCGCTCGGCTCCTCCCTCGGCTGGGCCGCCGCTTTTGGCGAGTTTCCTCCTCCGGGATCCACCCCCTGCAGCCCTTCCCCCCCTGGCCCAGCCCCCTTGGGCCCCCCTTGGGCCCCCCTTGGGCCCCCCTTGGGCCCCCCTTGCCCAATAAGTCTGATTATACAGACAAGCAATTGGTTTTAATCCACAAAACCCAAATGTAGAACCCAGCACTCTGGACCATGAACAAAGTGCTGTTCCTTGGGCCCCCCCCGAGTCCAAAGTAAAGGGAGAGGGAAAGACCTGCTGGTGGGAGAGCTGTTGCAGTCTGGTCAGAAGTGGTGATTGCAGTCCAGTTGAGGGGGGTGGTCTCAGGCTGGTTGAGAGCGGTGAGCTGCAGTCCTCCTCTGGATCCCACGAGTGGTAAAAGGGTTCTGAAACTCCAGGTTTATATATTCTCCAGTTCAGGCAGGAATGCCCAGTCCTCCCCTCACAGCGGGCAATTCCATAAAAGGATGCTTAGTTCTTCCCTCAGAGCGGGCAACTCCATAAAAGGCTATGAGGATGCTCAGTCCATAAAAGGGTATGAGGGTGCTCAGGACATCCCCCCCACCTCGCAGGCCTCTCCTGACAACAGTTCCTGGGAAAATGGCATGGAAGGACAGAGAATCCACAGTTTTGGGCTACACCCATCCAGTGAGGAATCGGTCCCAGCTGTTCTAACTAGGACACTGTGTCCATCATCGCTGCCATCATCATCATCATCGGCCTCCTGGGAGTCGGTGTCTGGAAGCTCCGATCCGGTAACTCCCGGGATGGGGGTCGGGAAGGGGCACGGATCCGCCCGGCAGCATTCCGGGGATCCTGTGCCACGGGTGCTGATCCCGCTTTCTTTCCATAGGGAAGAGGGAGGGGAATGGATACGACCCCGCGCCCACCAGTGAGTCCCAGCAGCGTGTGTGGATCCAGATCCTCTGGGCAGGGATCCCAGGATGGAGGCCGGGATTCCAGAGGGGAATGGGGGCCTAATGGCTGGAGTGGGATTGGAAGGGGATTCCAGCTCAGGGCAGGATTCCAGAGTGGGCTCAGGTGGAATTGTGGACTGGGATCAGGGTTGGATTCTGGAGTGGGATTGGGGTGGGAAGGATGGAGTGGGATTGGGGTGGGATGGACAGAGCGGGATCAGGAGGGAATCCAGAGCAGTTCCTTCTCTCCCTGGGCTCCACAGCCGGCTCCATCCCCTGGGATGGGAACAGGGACATGGTGACTCCTTTCCCCACTCTCATCCCAGCAGGAATCACGGCCTGAGCGATCCTGGAGCTGGATCCGCCCCTTCCCTCTCCCTGCGGAAAGGCAGGAGCTGCTGGCAGAGCTCATCCCGCTGCTCCCACCCACCCCGGCCCCCCTGCGGCTCTTCCCGATGGATCAACTTCCTGCTTTTTCCCGTGTGAAACCCAGGACCACAATTATTCCTGAGGCTTTAATTTGGGTGTGAAAATCTCCTGCTTTGGGCAATAAATCCTCGTTCCCTCCTCCGGCATCCGGCAGTTCCTCTGTGGGAACCAGGAATAGGAATGGGGACAGGGGGGACTGGGATGGGGACATTGGGGACAGGGATGGGGACACTGGGAGCAGGTTGGGGACACCAGGAATGGGAACTCCAGGAATGGAAATGGGGACATTGGGAGCAGGTTGGAGTCACCAGGAATGGGAATTGGGACACCGGGAATGGGAATGGGGACATGGGAGACCAGGATAGGGATATTGGGGACAGGAACGGGGACACTGGGAGCAGGTTGGCACAGCAGGAAGTGGGAATGGGAACAGGGATGGGAACCCCAGGAATGGGAATGGGGAGAGGGATGGGAACCCCAGGAATGGGAATGGGGACAGGGATGGGAACCCCAGGAATGGGAATGGGGACAGGGATGGGAACGTGTCTCTCCAGGAGTTGGTTCAATACAAAGGTTGGTCCCTCGCTTGAGGCCACGGGAAACCCTTTCTTTGGGAATGTCTGGGAAGCAGGTGTCAGAGGTTTGAAAAGAGGTGTTGGAATTGTTTCCCAGTGTCCCCCCCATTCCCATCTGTGTCTCCCAGGATGGGGTGGGTTGGAGCTGTTTCTTTTCCACACTTCCACCTCAAGTCTTTTAATTTCTAAGTTGTAATCTTGTTGAACTAAGACCCAGTACAACCAAAAATGCTGGGAAAAGGGGGATTGGGCATCCTCAGCCCCCCATCTCCCTCTTGTTTGGGGCAACTCTGAGCTCCGGGACAACTTGATCCTCTGTTTGAGGTTCCCCTGATCTGTGGGAGCCCTGGGTGGCCGGTTTTGGGGTTCCCTGAGCTTTGGGAGCTTTGACTGGGCATTTTTGGTGGGCCCTGAGCTCCCCCCTCCCGCGCAGCCCACGGACCCCCCCGAACCCCCCAGCCCCGGGGCTGCCGCGGGGGCCCCCAACGGCCCTCAGCCAATCCCGAAGCGCCCACGCCGCCCGCGCCCAATCCCAGCGCGCCGCGCTGATGACTCATCAGTCGCCGGGAAGACGCCTCGAAAAAAGGGCCCCAACTGCGCCCTCAGCCAAGCCCAGCGCGCCCCAAACCCCCCAAAACGGCGCCGCCCGGCTGGTTTGGGGCTGTCAGCAGCTGTCCGGCGCTGGGCATGGAGCGTGTGCGGGGAGCTGGGGCCGTGCTGGCGGTGCTGGTGGTGCTGGGAGCCCCCCCGGCTGCGGGCGAGGAGCTGTCGGGTGAGCGGGGGGGGGCGGGAAGGGAGTCGGGTGGGAAAGGGGGGGAAAGAGGGGAGAAAAGAGGGGTTGGGAGCCCCAAAAGTGAGTGGGAGGGGGGTTGGAAGGCCCGGAGTGAGTGGGAGGTGGGTGGGAGCCCCAAAGTGAGGTTGGGGGGGTCTGGAGATTGTGGTACCGGTGGGAAAGGGGTGGGAGAGGGGGACAAGGGGCTGTGGGAGAGCAGGCAGAGGGGTGCCCTGGGGGTTCCTGGGTGTCCCTTGAGCCCTGGAGCGGTTCCCTGGTGCTCTGGGGGGTGGGATCCGCATTGGGGGGTCCCCAACCTCCCTGTCTGTCCCCGGGGGGCTGATGGGGGGTTCCCCCCCAGCCAAGAGCCAGTGCTGGGGCGTCCGTGGGGCAGAGGGGGGTGGGAAAGGGGGGTCCGGGGTGTCCCCCTGAGCTCCCAGCCTGCTGTGGGGGCTTGGGGGATGATGGGGGGCACGGGGCACCCCCTGTCCTGTGTCCTGCACACACAGGGGTGTTTCAGGAGATGTTAAAGTTCGAGTGTCACTTCATCAACGGCACCGAGCGGGTGAGGAACGTTCTGAGGAAAATCTACAACCGGGAGCAGTACGTGCACTTCGACAGCGATGTGGGGGTGTTTGTGGGGGACACCCCGTACGGGGAGAAGTTTGCCAAGAAATGGAACAGCGACCAGGAATGGCTGGAGTATGCACGGTCTCTGGTGGACACGTGCTGCCCTCAAAACTACAAGCTGTACACCCCGTTCCCCGTGGAGAGGAGAGGTGAGCGTGGGGCAGAGCGGGTCGCCTCGGGCCCTGCCCCAGGAATGTCCCTGGAGCCCCTCAAACCCTCCCTGGGAATCACCCCAGACCCCTCAGCCCTCCCTGTGCCCGTCCCGTGGCCTTTTGCCCCCTCCCAGTTCTTCCCAGTCCATTCCAGTCCATTCCAGTCTCTCCCAGTGCCCCCCCCGTCTCTACCCCGATGGGGCCACCGTGCTCACGCCTCTCAGCCAATCCCAGCGCGTCTCTCTGATGACGCTCCAGTTGCCAGGCAGACCCAAACCAAAGACTTCCCTCACCACCACTCAGCCTCCCAGGCCGGATCACTTCCTTCCCAGTCCAGAGTAGTCCATCCCAGTCCTTCCCAGTCACTTCCAGACCCTCTCGATCCGTTCCCAGTCGTTCTCACTTCACTCCCACATCTCCCAACTCTCTCCCCAGTGCCCCCCCCAGCCCATCCCCTTCTCCCCCACTCTATTCCCAGTCCCTCCCACTGCCATCCCAGTCCCTCCCAATGTCCTCCAAGCCCTCTGCCCTCCCTCCCAGTGCCCCCCAGCTCAGCCCAGTGTCCCAGGGCAACTGGGAGGGAGTTTGGTGGGTGCTGGGGGTGATAGGAGGGGTGTTGGAGGGTCCTAAAGGGTCTGGGAGGGGCTGCGTGGGATCCCTGCAGGGACTGGGAAGGGACTGGCAGGAGGTTTCAGGGACCCCCGGGTGGGCTGGGGGAGAGCAGGCTGGGCTCTGTGGGGTGCCGGGGGGTGCGTGGGAGGAGGTTTTGGGGGTGCTGACCCCCCCGGCTCCCCCCAGAGATGCCACCGGACACCGTCCGCAGCAAGATCCTGGTGGGGGTCGGGGGCTTCGTCTTGGGCTTGGTCTTCCTGACGCTGGGGCTCGGCTTCTACCTGCGGGAGAAGGTAAAGGGGGGTCCCCAAATGGGGTTCGTGTCCCCCCCCTTGCTCTCCCACAGCCTCTGGGCCCCCCCTGTCCCCCCAGCCCCTTTGCTCTCACCCCCTTTTCTCTCCCCACAGAGCTCCTGAGCCGCCGGCGGCCGCAGCCCCTCCCCGTGGCCTCGGGCCCAGCCGGGACCCCCCAAACCCTGTGCTCATTTGGGGGGGTCGCCTGTTCCCCCCTTCCCTGCATTTCTTTCCACACTAACCAGCTGTTCCCAGTGTTCCCAGTAAAGCTTCTCAGTGCTGTGCAGTCCTGGGTGTTGGGGAGAAGTGGGGGGGGGCTCTGAAAATCCTGTGAACGGGGGGGTTTGGGCACTGCCAGATCCACAGAATCCTAGAGAAAGGTGGTTTGGACACATCCAGAGCCTAAAAATCCCAGGAACCGGGGGGTTGGGGCACTCCCAGACACAAAAGAAATTGGAAAAGAGGGGCTTGGACACACCCAGACTCCAGAAATCCTGGGAACAGGGGGGTTTGGGACAGGTCAGCCCCCCAAAAACCCGGGAACAGGGAGGTTGGGACACACCCAGACTCTGAAAATCCTTTGAACAGGGGGGTTTGGGCAATGTCACCTTCCCAATAACCCAGGAATGTGTGTTTGGGGGTTCCCAGTCTCAAAAAATCCTGGAAAACGGAGGTTTAGGTTCTCCCAGAAACCCAAAATTGTGAAAAAAGATGGTTTGGGTCACTCCCAGACCCCCAAAATTGTGGGAACAACCAGGTTGGGAACACTGAGACCACAAAAGTCTTGAGAACATGGGAGTATGGGTTCTCCTGGACCCTAAAAGTCACAGGAACAAGGTTTTTGGGGCACTTACAGACCCCAAAATATTGGAATAGAGGGGTTAGGACACTTCCAGATCCTAAAACTCCTGTGAACAGGGGGGTTTGGGCACTCCCAGACCTGTAAAATCCTGGATAAAGGTGGTTTGGACACACCCAGACTCTGAAAATCCTGGGAACAGGGGGGTTTGGGAAATGACAGTCTCCCAATAAACCAGGTACAGGGGGGGTTTGGGATGTCCCAGAACCACCAAATCCTGGAAAAGAGGGTGTTATTTACTCCTAGGCCCCTAAATTTGTGTGAACGAGGGAGTTGGGCACTCCCAGTTCCTCAAAT
Source organism: Pipra filicauda (assembly GCF_003945595.2). NCBI lineage: Eukaryota > Metazoa > Chordata > Aves > Passeriformes > Pipridae > Pipra > Pipra filicauda. Next base: position 6,777 of record NW_024103866.1, on the reverse strand, counting down.
CTTATAAAAGAGCAGTTTGGGCACCATCAGCATCTAAAAAGCACGGAAACAGGTGAGTTGGGGACATTCAGACCCACAAAACTTTTGGAACACATGGGTATGGGCTCTCCTACATCATAAAAATCCCAGGGACAGGGGGGTTGGGGCACTCCCAGAGCCCAAACTATTGGAAAAGAGGGGCTTGGACAGTCCCAGACTCCATCAAAATCCTGGGAACGGGGGGGTTTGGGCACTCTCAGACCCACAAAATCCTGGGAACTGGGGGGGTTGGGCACTCTCAGACCTCCAAAATCCTCGGAACAGGGGGTTTGGGCACTCTCAGACCCACAAAATCCAGGGAAAGGGGGGTTTGGACAAATGTCAGCCTCCTAAACCCTCATGAACGGGGGGGTTTGAGGCTCTATCAGACCCCAAACATCCCTGAAAAATGGGCTTTAGGTGCTCCCAGACCCCAAAAATAGGGAGAACAGGGGGGTTTTGGCATCCCCAGACCCACAGAATTGTGGGAACAGAGGGGTTTGGTCACTCCCAGACCCCAAAACATTGGGAAAGAGGGGTTAGGACACTCCCAGACCCTAAAACTCCTGAGAACAGGGGGGTTTGGGCACTCCCGGACTCCCAAAATCCCGGGAAGAGGGGGGTTATTGGGCACCCGCGGCCACCCAGAAACTGATTCCAACGCATCCAGATCACCTTAAATGCCATCTCCAGGAATTCGGGACCCCCCAAAACCCACCTTGGACCCCCCCCAGCCCCGGGCCTGCCGCCGGGGTCCCCAACGGCCCTCAGCCAATCCCAAAGCGCCCACGCCGCCCGCGCCCAATCCCAGCGCGCCGCGCTGATGACTCATCAGTCGCCGGGAAGACGCCTCGAAAAAAGGGCCCCACCTGCGCCCTCAGCCAAGCCCAGCGCGCCCCAAACCCCCCAAAACGGCGCCGCCCGGCTGGTTTTGGGCTGTCAGCAGCTGTCCGGCGCTGGGCATGGAGCGTGTGCGGGGAGCTGGGGCCGTGCTGGCGGTGCTGGTGGTGCTGGGAGCCCCCCCGGCTGCGGGCGAGGAGCTGTCGGGTGAGCGGGGGGGTGGAAAGGAGGGTTGGGTGTGAAAGCGGGGGAAAGAGGGGAGAAAAGAGGGGGTGGGAGCCCCAAAAGTGAGTGGGAGGGGGGTCGGAAGGCCCAGAGTGAGTGGGAGGGTGTTGGGAGCCCCAAAAGTGAGTGCATGGGGTCTGGGGATTGTGGGAACGGTGGGAAAGGGGTGGGAGAGGGGGGCAAGGGGGTGTGGGAGAGCAGGCAGAGGGGTGCCCTGGGGGTCCCTGGGTGTCCCTGGAGCCCTGGAGCGGTTCCCTGGGGCTGTGGGGGGGTGGGATCGGCAGTGGGGGGGTCCCCGACCCCCCTGTCCATGCCCGGGGGGCTGATGGGGGGTTCCCCCCCAGCCAAGAGCCGGTGCTGGGGCGTCCATGGGGCAGAGGGGGGTGGGAAAGGGGGGTCCGGGGTGGCCCCCTGAGCTGCCAGCCTGGTGTGGGGGGATGCGGGATGATGGGGGGGGACAGGGCACCCCCTGACCCGTGTCCTGCACACACAGGGGTGTTCCAGGAGATTGGAAAGTCCGAGTGTCATTTTATCAACGGCACCGAGCGGGTGAGGTACGTGGACAGGTACATCTACAACCGGGAGCAGTACGTGCACTTCGACAGCGATGTGGGGGTCTATGTGGGGGACACCCCCTATGGGGAGATCCAGGCCAGGTACTGGAACAGCCTGCAGGAATGGATGGAGCACAAACGAGGTCAGGTGGACAACTATTGCCGGCCCAACTACGAGGGGTCCACCCCGTTCATTGTGAACCGCAGAGGTGAGCGTGGGGCAGAGCGGGTCCCCTCGGCCCCTGCCCCGGGAATGACCCTGGAGCCCCTCAAACCCTCCCTGGGAATCACCCCACACCCCTCAGCCCTCCCTGTGCCCGTCCCCGTGCCCTTTGGTCTCTCCCAGTCCATCCCAGTCTCTCCCAGTCCGTCCAATACCCCCTACTCTCTCCCAGTCCATTCCAGTTTTTCAGAGTCCATCCCAGTCCATCCCAGTCCATCCCAGTGCCCCCCCCCGCGTCTCCCCCCCGCTGGGCCCACCGAGCTCCCGCCCCTCAGCCAATCCCAGCGCGTCTCTCTGATGACGCTCCAGTTGCCAGGCAGACCCGAACCAAACACTTCCCTCCCCACCACTCAGCCTCCCAGGCCCGAGCGCTTCCTTCCCAGTCCACACCAGTCACTCCCAGTCCACACCAGTCACTCCCAGGCCACACCAGTCACTCCCAGTCCCTCTCACTCCACTCCCAGTCCCTCTCAGTCCATTCCCAGTCGTTCCCACTTCACTCCCACATCTCCCAACTCTCTCCCCAGTGCCCCCCCAGCCCAGCCCCTTCTCCCCCACTCTCTTCCCACTCCCTCCCAGTGCCATCCCAGTCCCTCCCAACGCCCTCCAAGCCCTCTCCCCTCCCTCCCAGTGCCCCCCAGCTCAGCCCAGTGTCTCCCTCGTCCCTCCCAGTGCCCCCCAGCGTGTCCATCTCGCTGGTGCCGTCGAGCTCCCAGCCCGGCCCCGGCCGCCTGCTCTGCTCTGTGATGGATTTCTACCCTGCGCCGGTGCAGGTGAGGTGGTTCCAGGATGGGCAGGAGCTGCCGGAGCACATGGTGGTCACCGACGTGGTCCCCAACGGGGACTGGAGTTGCCAGGTGCTGGTGCTGCTGGAAATCCCCCCCCCGGCGCGAGGTCACCTACAGCTGCCAGGTGGAGCACGTCAGCCTGGAGCACCCCCTCAGCCGGCACTGGGGTACGGCCCGGCCCCCCCAGCACCGGGGGGGCAACTGGGGGCGACTGGGAGGGAGTTTGGGGGGTGCTGGGAGAGGGTTGGACGGTCCTAAGGGGGCTGGGAGGGGCTTGGTGGGATCCCTAAAGGGGCTGGGAAGGGACTGGGAAAAGGTTTCAGGGACCTCCGGGTGGGCTGGGGGAGAGCGGGCCGGGCTCTGTGGGGTACCGGGTGGTGCGTGGGAGGAGGTTTTGGGGGTGCTGACCCCCCCGGCTCCCCCCAGAGATGCCACCGGACACCGTCCGCAGCAAGATCCTGGTGGGGGTCGGGGGCTTCGTCTTGGGCTTGGTCTTCCTGGCGCTAGGGCTCGGCTTCTACCTGTGGGAGAAGATAAAGGGAGGGTCCTCGGCGGTTTTGTCCCCCCCTTGCCCACAGCCTCTGTGCTCGCTCTGCCCCCCACCCCACTCTCACCCCCTTTTCTCTCCCCACAGAGCTCCTGAGCCGCCGGCGGCCGCAGCCCCTCCCCGTGGCCTCGGGCCCAGCCGGGACCCCCCACTCCAGCCCCACCCACACTTTGGGGGGTGTCAGAGACTGGAACAGTTAATGATTTATGCATTCTAAGAGACTTCTGCAGGCTTTTGACTTTCTGATGGGCAACTGGGCCCATCCCCCTCCTCCAGTGCAGAAGATGTCAAGCCCCCAAAAGGCGGGAAGAGCTGAGTTTACCACGCCCTCCACATGAACTCCGCGCCAAAAAGGGGGACACCCCCCTATGGAAACAACTCCCCGCCTTGGGGAGGTGCAAAGGATATGGATACTGACTGGTGACTTTGGGGGTTTGGGGGGGATTTTTCCTTCTTTCTTCTCCCCCCACCGCCTGCGGATCCAGACCATTCCTTTTACATGGCTGGATCCAGTGGGCGGTGACTATTTATGTTTTTACCACTCTTATCTTTTCTTTTTTCTTGCTCTCCCTTACTCTTACCCCGTCTTTCTCTCCCCAATGCATTTTTCTCCTCCCCCGAAATGTTGGCCTTGTTATATGACAGCCCCCAAAATGCTGGCACACCTGTTGATACAGAATTGTTAAAATAAACCTTGTCAATATGTTTTCAGACACCGATTATTTAGTGTCGTTTCACTTTAATCCACCCCAAGGGAATTATTGATAAAACCTGAGTTACCCCCTCGCCTTTTTCCTGGGGCGGGTCGTAACAGTCACTGCTGTCCCTGTGATGTCACTGCTGTGCCTGTGATGTCACTGGTGCCCCTGTGATGTCACTGCTGTGCCTGTGATGTCACTGCTGTGACTGTGATGTCACCGCTATCCCTGTGATGTCACCATTGTCTCTGTGATGTCACCGATGTCCCTGTGAGATCACTCCTGTCCCTGTGATGTCACTGCAGTCTTTGTGATGTCACTGCTGTCCCTGTGATGTCACTGCTGTGACTGTGAGGTCACTGCTGTTCCTGTGATGTCACCGTTGTCTCTGTGATGTCACTGCTGTGTCTGTGATGTCACTCATGTCCCTGTGATGTCATGGCTGTCCCTGTGATGTCACTGCTGTCTTTGTGATGTCACCAATGTCCCTGTGATGTCACTGCTGTGCCTGTGAAGTCACTGCTGTCTCTGTGATGTCACTACTGTGCCTGTCATGTCACCGCTGTACCTTTGAAGTCACGGATGTCCCTTTGATTTCACTGATATCCCTGTGATGTCACTGCTGTCTCTGTGATGTCACCGATGTATATGTGATGTCATCGATGTCTCTGTGATTTCACCACTGTCTCTGTGATTTCACCACTGTCTCTGTGATGTCACCGCTGTCTCTGTGATGTCACCAATGTCCCTGTGATGTCACTGCTGTCCTGGTGATGTCACTGATGTCCCTGTGATGTCATCGATGTCTCTGTGATGTCATCGCTGTCTCTGTGATGTCACTCCTGTCCCTGGGATGTCACAGCTGTCCCTGTGACGTCACTGCTGTTATTGTGATGTTGCTGGTGTCTCTGTGACGTCATCGATGTCCCTGTGATGTCACCTCTGTCTCTCTGATGTCACTGCTGTCATTGTGATGTCACTGCTGACCCTGTGATGTCACTGTTGTCTCTGTGATGTCACTGCTTTCTCTGTGATGTCACCGCTTTCTCTGTGATGTCACCGCTGTCTCTGTGATGTCACTGCTGTCCCTGTGATGTCACCGATGTCTCTGTGATGTCACCGCTTTCTCTGTGATGCCACTGATGTCTCTGTGATGTCAGTGCTGTCCCTCTGATGTCATCGCTGTCCCTGTGATTTCGCCGCTTTCTCTGTGATGTCATTGATGTCCCTGTGATGTCACTGCTGTGACTGTGATGTCACCGATGTGTCTGTGATGTCACCACTGTCTCTGTGTTGTCACCCATGTCCATGTGATGTCACCGATTTCTTTGTGATGTCATTCCTGTCCCTGTGATGTCATCAATGTCCCTGTGATGTCACCGCTGTCATTGTGATGTCACCACTTCCCTGTGACATCACCGATATCCCTGTGATGTCACCAGTGTCCCTGTGATGTCACTGCTGTCCCTTTGATGTCACTGCTGTCTCTGTGATGTCACCACTGTCTCTGTGATGTCACTGCTCTCTCTGTGATGTCACCGCTTTCCCTGTGATGTAACTGCTCTGCCTGTGATGTCACTGCTGTCTCTGTGATGTCAGCACTATCCCTGTGATGTCACCAATGTCTCTGTGATGTCACCGCTGTCCCTGTGATGTCACTGCTGTACCTGTGATGTCACTGCTGTTATTGTGATGTCACTGCTGTCCCTGTGATGTCACCGATGTTTCTGTGATGTCATCGTTGTCCCTGTGATGTCACCAATATCCCTGTGATGTCACCGCTCTCACTGTAATATCACTGCTCTCTCTGTGATGTCACCGATTTCTCTGTGATGTCACCGATGTACCTGTGATGTCACTGCTGTTCCTGAGATGTCACTGCTGTCCCTGTGTCGTCACTGCTGTCTTTGTGATGTCACTGATGTCCTTGTGATGTCACCGATGTCTCTGTGATGTCATTCCTGTCCCTGTGATGTCATCAATGTCCCTGTGATGTCACTGCTGTCATTGTGATGTCACTGATGTCCCTGTGATGTCACCGATTTCTCTGTGATGTCACTGCTTGCTCTGTCATATCACTGCTGTCCCTTTGATGTCACTTCTGTTCCTGTGATGTCACTGCTGCCTCTGTGATGTCACCAATGTCTCTGTGATGTCACTGCTGTCCCTTTTGATGTCACTTCTGTTCCTGTGATGTCACTGCTGTCTCTGTGATGTCACCAATGTCCCTGTGATGTCACTGCTGCCCCGGTGATGTCACTGCTCTGTCTGTGATGTCACCACTTTCTTTTTGATGTCACTGCTGTCCCTGTGATGTCACCGCTGTCTCTCTGATGTCACTGCTGTCCCTGTGATGTCACTGCTGTCCCTGTGATGTCACCACTGTCTCTCTGATGTCACTGCTATCCCTGTGATGTCACTGCTCTGCCAGTGATGTCAGCGATGTCTCTTCAACCAGACTGCAACCACCACTTTTCAATCAGACTGTGACCACCACTGTCAACCAGACTGCAGATCACCACTCTCGACCGAACTGCAACCACCACTCTTGACCAGACTGCACCACCACTCTCACCAACAGGGGTTTTTCCCCTCTCCCTTTACTTTGGGCTCCGGGGGCCCAACAAACACCACTCTGTTCATGCCCCAGGGTGCTGGGTTATACATTAGGGTTTTGTGGGTTAAAACCAACTGTTTGTCTGTATAATCGTACTTATTGTGTTATTTTATTAAATTGTTATTCTGACTTATAATCTCTATTTTGAGTTGAGTTCATTTCCCCTGCTGGTTTACCTTTAAACGAGCACAGTCAGACTGCTGAAATTACCGGGGTATTACTCTGCTCCCCATTGCTGGCAAAATCCTGGCAAGAATACTCTTGAAC
>NW_024103865.1:13350-28387 GCF_003945595.2 Pipra filicauda | reverse complement strand
TGACATGTCTGGGCTTTATGACGTCAGTGTGATGATGAGTCCTGCACCATTATGAGGTGTCTGGGCTTTATGAGGTCAGTGTGATGATGCGGCCTGCACCATAATGGCATGTCTGGACTTTATGAGGTCAGTGCCATGATGAAGCTTGCACCAGTAGGACATGTCTAGCCTTTATCAGGTCACTGTGATGATGAGGCCTGCAACATTATGACATGTCTGGCCTTAATGAGGTCAGTGCCATGAGGAGGCCTGCACCATTGTGACAGGTTTGGGCTTTATGAGGTTACTGTGATGATGAGGCCTGCACCATTATGACATGTCTGGGCTTTATGATGTCACTGTGATGATGAGGCCTGCACCATTATGAGGTGTCAGGGCTTTATGAGGTCAGTGTGATGATGAGGCCTGCACCATTATGACATGTCTGGGCTTTATGAAGTCAGTGCCATGATGAGGCCTGCACCATTATGACATGTCTGGGCTTTATGAGGTCAGTGTGATGATGAGACCTGCACCATTATGACATGTCTGGGCTTTATTATGTCACTGTGATTATGAGGCCTGCACCATTATGAGGTGTCTGGGCTTTATTAAATCAGTGTGGTGATGAGGCCTCCACCATTATGACATGTCTGCGCTTTATTATGTCACTGTGATGATGAGGCCTGCACCATTTTGACATGGCTCGGCTTTATGTGGTCAGTGCCTTGAGGAGGCCTGCACCATTATGACAGGTCTCGGCTTTATGAGGTCAGTGCAATGATGACGCCTGCACCATTATAACATGTCTGGGCTTTATGAGCTCAGTGCTATGATGAGGCCTGCACCATTATGACATGTCTGGGTTCTATGAGTTCCCTGCCTTGATGAAGCCTGCACCATTATAACATGTCTGGGCTTTACGAGGTCAGTGCCATGATGAGGCCTGCAACATTATGACATGTCTGGGCTTTATGAGGTCAGTGCCATGATGAGGCCTGCACCATTATGACATGTCTAGGCTTAATGAGGTCAGTGCCATGATGATACCTGCACCATTATGACATGTCTGGGCTTTATGAGGTCTGTGCCATGATGAGGCCTGCACCTATATGACATGTCTGGGCTTTATGAGGTCACTGTGTATAAGAGACTTCCACCACTATGACGTGTCTGGCCGTTATGAGGTCACTGTGATGATGAGGGCTCTACCGTTATCAGGTGTCTGGGCTTTATGAGGTCAGTGTGATGATGAGGCCTGCACCAGTATGACATGTCTGGGCTTTATGAGGTCAGTGGCATGATGAGGCCTGCACCATTATGACATGTCTGGGCTTTATGAGGTCAGTGCCATGATGAGGCCTTCACCATTATGACATGTCTGCGCTTTATTATGTCACTGTGATGATGAGGCCTGCACCGTTATGACATGGCTCGGCTTTATGCGGTCAGTGCCTTGAGGAGGCCTGCACCACTATGACAGGTTTGGGCTTTTTGAGGTCAGTGCCATGATGACGCCTGCACCATTATAACATGTCTGGGCTTTATGAGCTCAGTGCCATGATGAGGCCTGCAACATTATGACATGCCTGGGCTTTATGATGTCAGTGTGATGATGAGACCTGCACCATTATGACATATGTGGGCTTTAAGAGGTCAGTGCCATGAGGAGGCCTGCACCATTATGCCTGTCGGGGGCTTTATGTAAGGTCATACCATACTGAGAGCCTGCCCATTATGACCATGTCGGGCTGTATGAGGTCCAATGTGATGATGAGGCCTGCACCATTATGTCTTCTCTTGAGCTGTACAAATCTGTGTGTGATGAGCCCTGAACCATTAATGACAGTCCTGGGCTTTATGACGTCAGTGGATAGGAGACCTGCACCATTATGACATGGCTGGCTTTTATTATGTCACTGTATATGAAGGCCGGCACCATTTGACTGTCCTGGCTTTATGACTCAGTGGTGTAATGAGATTCCTGCACCATTATGAGGTTGTCCTGGGTCGGCGGAGGCAGTGTGAGATCGCCCGGCATCAAATAATGGCATGTCTGGTTTAGGAGGTATGCCCTGATGAGGCTGGTGCACATAGGACATGTCTTGCCTTTATCAGAGTCACTGTGATGATGAGGCCTGCAACAGTATGACATGTCTGGCCTTAATGAGGTCAGTGCCATGAGGAGGCCTGCACCATTGTGACATGTTTGGGCTTTATGAGGTTACTGTGATGATGAGGCCTGCACCATTATGACATGTCTGGGCTTTATGATGTCACTGTGATGATGAGGCCTGCACCATTATGACATGTCTGGGCTTTATCAAATCAGTGTGGTGATGAGGCCTGCACCATTATGACATGTCTGCGCTTTATTATGTCACTGTGATGATGAGGTCTGCACCATTATGACATGGCTCGGCTTTATGCGGTCAGTGCCTTGAGGAGGCCTGCACCATTATGACAGATCTGGGCTTTATGAGGTCAGTGCCATGATGTGGCCTGCAACAGTATGACATGTCTGGGCTTTATGAGGTCAGTTGCATGAGGAGGCCTGCACCATTATGACATATGTGGGCTTTACGAGGTCAGTGTCATGAGAAGGCCTGTACCATTATGACATGTCTGGGCTTTATGAGGTCAGTGCCATGATGAGGCCTGCACCATTATGACATGTCTGGGCTTTATTATGTCACTGTGATTATGAGGCCTGCACCCGGAATGAAGGTGTCAGGGTGTTCTGATGTCCATGGTGATGATGAGACCTGCCCCAGTATGACAGGGCTGGCTTTTAATGACACATTGTGATCAGGATCCTGCAGCATTATAGGTGTCTGGGGCATTATGAAGGTCAAGTGTGAGGGTGAGGCCTCAGCATTATACTTCTCAGCTTTATGAGGTCAGTGCCATGATGAGGCCTGCACCATTATGACATGTCTGGGCTTTATGAGGTCAGTGTGATGATGAGACCTGCAACAGTATGACATGTCTGGCCTTTGTCAGGTCACTGTGATGATGAGACCTGCAACATTATGACATGTCAGGCCTTAATGAGGTCCGTGCCATGAGGAGGCCTGCACCATTGTGACATGTTTGGGCTTTATGAGGTTACTGTGATGATGAGGCCTGCACCATTATGACATGTCTGGGCTTTATGATGTCAATGTGATGATGAGACCTGCACCATTATGACGTGTCTGGGCTTTATAATGTCACTGTGATGTTGAGGCCTGCACCATTATGACATGTCTGGGCTTTATGAGTCATGCCAGAGGAACGCCCTGCACCATATAACAGTCCTGGGCCTTTATGAGCTCAGTGACATGAGAGGCCTGCAACAGTAGACATGTCGTGGCCTGATAGAGTCAGTGCCCATAGAGCCTGCACCATTATGCATATTGGGCTTGAGCGAGGTCAGGTCATGGTAGGCCTGCACCATTGAACTGTCTGGGCGTTATGAAGGTCAGTGCCAGGATAAGGGCTGGCACCAATTATGACATGTCGGGATTTATGAAGTCATACCATGATGAGGCTGCACCAGGAATGACATTCTGGGCTTTATAAGGTTCAATGTGATGAGGAGGCCTCACCATTATGTCCTCTCTCTCGTGGGCTGGATCAAATCTGTGGGGTGATGAAGCCTGAACCATTATGACATGTCTGGGCTTTATGAGGTCAGTGTGATGATGAGACCTGCACCATTATGACATGTCTGGACTTTATTATGTCACTGTGATTATGAGGCCTACACCATTATGACGTGTCTGGGCTTTATGACGTCAGTGTGATGATGAGTCCTGCACCATTATGAGGTGTCTGGGCTTTATGACATCATTGTGATAATGAGTCCTGCAGCATTATGAGGTGTCTGGGCTTTATGAGGTCAGTGTGATGGTGAGGCCTGCAGCATTATGACATGTCTCAGCTTTATGAGGTCAGTGCCATGATGAGGCCTGCACCATTATGACATGTCTGGGCTTTATGAGGTCAGTGTGATGATGCGGCCTGCACCATAATGGCATGTCTGGACTTTATGAGGTCAGTGCCATGATGAAACTTGCACCAGTAGGACATGTCTGGACTTTATCAGGTCACTGTGATGATGAGGCCTGCAACATTATGACATGTCTGGCCTTAATGAGGTCAGTGCCATGAGGAGGCCTGCACCATTGTGACATGTTTGGGCTTTATGAGGTTACTGTGATGATGAGACCTGCACCATTATGACATGTCTGGGCTTTATGATGTCAATGTGATGATGAGACTTGCACTATTATGACGTGTCAGGGCTTTATAATGTCACTGTGATGATGAGACCTGCACCATTATGAGGTGTCAGGGCTTTATGATGTCAGTGTGATGATGAGGCCTGCACCATTATGACATGTCTGGGCTTTATTATGTCACTTTGATGATGAGACCTGCACCATTATGACATGTCTGGGCTTTATGAGGTCACTGTGATGATGAGGCCTACACCATTATGACATGTCTGCGCTTTATTATGTCACTGTGATGATGAGGTCTGCACCATTTTGACATGGCTCGGCTTTATGCGGTCCGTGCCTTGAGGAGGCCTGCACCATTATGACAGATCTGGGCTTTATGAGGTCAGTGCCATGATGACGCCTGCATTATTATAACATGTCTGGGCTTTATGAGCTCAGTGCCATGATGAGACCTGCACCATTATGACATGTCTGCGCTTTATGAGGTCAGTTGCATGAGGAGGCCTGCACCATTATGACATATGTGAGCTTTACGAGGTCAGTGTCATGAGGAGGCCTGCACCATTATGACATGTCTGGGCTTTATGAGGTCAATGTGATGATGAGGCCTGCACTATTATGACGTCTCTGGGCTGTATCAAATCTGTGGGTCATGAGGCTTGAACCATTATGACATGTCTGGGCTTTATGAGGTCAGTGCCATGATGAGGCCTGCACCATTATGACATGTCTGGGCTTTATTATGTTACTGTGATAATGAGGCCTGCACCATTATGAGGTGTCAGGGTTTTATGATGTCAGTGTGATGATGAGACCTGCACCATTATGACATGTCTGGGCTTTATGACATCAGTGTGATAATGAGTCCTGCAGCATTATGAGGTGTCTGGGCTTTATTAGGTCAGTGTGATGATGAGGCCTGCAGCAATTTGACATGTCTCAGCTTTATGACGTCAGTGCCATGATGAGGCCTGCACCATTATGACATGTCTGGGCTTTATGAGGTCAGTGTGATGATGAGACCTGCAACAGTATGACATGTCTGGCCTTTGTCAGGTCACTGTGATGATGAGACCTGCACCATTATGACGTGTCTGGGCTTTATGAGGTCAGTGCCATGAGGAGGCCTGCACCATTGTGACATGTTTGGGCTTTATGAGGTTACTGAGATGATGAGACCTGCACCATTATGACATGTCTGGGCTTTATGAGGTCAATGTGATGATGAGACCTGCACCATTATGACGTGTCTGGGCTTTATAATGTCACTGTCATGATGAGGCCTGCACCATTATGACATGGCTCGGCTTTATGCGTTCAGTGCCTTGAGGAGGCCTGCACCATTATGACAGGTCTGGGCTTTATGAGGTCAGTGCTATGATGACGCCTGAACCATTATGACATGTCTGGGCTTTATGAGGTCAGTGCCATGATGAGGCCTGCACCATTATGACATGTCTGGGCTTTATGAGGTCAGTGAGATGATGAGACCTGCACCAGTATGACATGTCTGGCCTTTATCAGGTCACTGTGATGATGAGACCTGCACCATTATGACATGACTGGTCTTTATGAGGTCACTGTGATGATGAGACCTGCACCATAATGATGTGTCTGGCCTATATGAGGTCAGTGTGATGAGGAGGCCTGTACCATTATGACATGTCTGGGCTTTATCAAATCAGTGTGGTGATTAGGCCTGCGTCATTATGACATGTCTGGTCTTTATGAGGGCAGTGTGATGATGAGGCCTGCACCATTATGACATATCTGGGCTTTATTATGTCACTGTGATTATGAGACCTGCACCATTATGAGGTGTCAGGGCTTTTTGATGTCAGTGTGATGATGAGGCCTACACTATTATGACATGTCTGGTCTTTATGACATCAGTGTGATGATGAGTCCTGCACCATTATGAGGTGTCTGGGCTTTATGAGGTCAGTGTCATCATGAGACCTGCTCCATTATGATATGACTGGGCTCTATGAGGTCAGTGCCATGATGACGTCTGCACCACTATGAGGAGTCTGGGCATTATGAGGTCAGTGTGATGACGACTCCTGCACCATGATGAGGTGTCTGGGCTTTATGAGGTCAGTGTGATGATGAGGCCTACAGCATTATAACATGTCTGGGCTTTATGAGGTCAGTGGCATGATGAGGCCTCCAGTAATATGACATGTCTGGGCTTTATGAGCTCAGTGGCATGAGGTGGTCTACACGATTATGACATGTCTGAGCTCTATGAGGTCAGTGCCGTGGTGACGCCTGCACCATTATAACATGTCTGGGCTTTATGAGGTCAGTGCCATGATGGGTCCTGCACCGTTATGACATGTCTGGGCTTTATGAGGTCAGTTTGATGATGAAACCTGCACCATTATGAGGTGTCTGGACTTTATGAGGTCAGTGCCATGATGAGGCCTGCACCATTTTTACATGTCTGGCCTTTATCAGGTCACTGTGATGATGAGACCTGCACCATTACGATATGTCTCAGCTTTATGATGTCAATGTGATGATGAGACCTGCACCATTATGACATGTCTGGGTTTTATGAGGTCAGAGCCATGATGACGCCTGCCCCTTTATGACATGTCTGGGCTTTATGAGGTCGCTGTGATGATCAGGTCTGCATCATTATGATGTGTCTGGGATTTATGACGTCAGAGTGGTGATGAGGCCTGCAGCATTATGAGGTGTCTGGGCTGTATGAACTCACTCTGATGATGAGGCCTGCACCATTATGACGTATCTGGGTTTTATGTCGTCAGAGTGGTAATGCGGCCTGCAGCATTATGAGGTGTCTGGGCTGTATGAACTCACTCTGATGATGAGGCCTGCACCATTATGACGTGTCTGGGTTTTATGTCGCCAGTGTGGTAATGAGGCCTGCACCATTATGACATGTCTGGGCGTTATGAGTTCAGTGCCATGACGAGGCCTGCACCGTTATGACATGTCTGGGCTTTATGAGGTCTGAGCCATGAGGGAGCCTGCACTATTATGACATGTCTGGGTTTTATGTCGCCAGTGTGGTAATGAGGCCTGCACCATTATGACATGTCTGGGCGTTATGAGTTCAGTGCCATGACGAGGCCTGCACCATTATGACATGTCTGGGCTTTATGAGGTCTGAGCCATGAGGGAGCCTGCACTATTATGACATGTCTGGGTTTTATGAGGTCAGTGTGATGATGATGCCTGCACCTATATGACATCTCTGGGCTTTATGATGTCAGTGTGATGATGAGGCCTGCACCATTATGACATGTCTGCGCATTATCAGATCAGTGCCATGATGACGCCTGCATCATTATGACATGTCTGGGTTTTATGGTGTCAATGTGATAATGAGGCCTGCACCATCATGTCATGTCTGGGCTTTATGAGGTCCGTGCCATGATGAGGCCTGCACCATTATGACATGTGTGGGCTTCATGAGGTCACTGCGATGATGAGGCCTCCACCATTATGATGTGTCTGGCCTATATGAGGACGGTGCCATTAGGAGACCTGCACCATTATGACATGTCTGGGCTTTATCAAATCAGTGTGGTGATGAGGCCTGCCCCATTATGACATCTCTGGTCTTTATGAGGTCAGTGTGATAATAAGGCCTGCACCATTATGACATGTCTGGCCTTTATCAGGTCACTGTGATGATGAGGCCTGAACCAGTATGACATGTCTGGGCTTTAGGATGTCAATGTGATGGTGAGACCGGCACCATTACGACATGTCTGGGCTTTATGAGGTCAGTGCCATGAGGAGGCCTGCACCATTATGACATGTCTGGGCTTTATGAGGTCACTGTGATGATGAGGCCTGCACCAGTATGAGGTGTCTGGGCTTTATGAGGTCAATTTGATGATCATACCTGCACCATAATGGCGTGTCTGGGCTTTATGAGGTGATTGTGATGATGAGGTCGCCATCGTTATCTGGTGTCTGGGCTTTTTGAGGTCACTGTGATGATGAGGCCAGCACCATTATGAGGTGAAAGGGCTTTATGAGGTCAGTGTGCTGATGAGGCCTGCATCAATATGACATGTCTGGGCTTTTTGAGGCCAGTGCCATGATGAGGCCTGCACCAATATGACATGTCTGGGCTTTATGAGGTCAGTGTGATGAAGAGACTTCCACCATTATGACGTGTCTGGGCTTTATGAGGTCACTGTGATGATGAGGGCCCTACCGTTATCAGGTGTCTGGGATTTATGAAGTCTGTGCCATGATCAGGCTTGCACAATTATGACATGTCTGGGCTTTATGAGGTCAGTGTGATGATGAGGCCTGCACCATTATGACATATCTGGGCTTTATGAAGTCTGTGCCATGAGGAGGCCTGCACGATTATGACATGTCTGGGCTTTTTGAGGTCACTGTGATGATGAGGCCTGCACCATTATGACATGTCTGGGCTTTTTGCGGTCAGTGTGATGAAGAGACCTGCACGATTATGACGTGTCTGGGCTTTATGAGGTCAGTGTGATATTGAGACCTGCACCATTATGAGGGGTCTGGGCTTTATGAGGTCTCTGTAATGATGCGGCCTGCACCATTGTGACGTGTCTGGGCTTTATGAGGTCAGTGTGATGATGAGGCCTGCACCATTATTACATGTCTGGGCTTTATCAGATCAGTGTGGTGATGAGGCCAGCACCATTATGACATGTCTGGGTTTTATGGTGTCAGTGCGATGATGACGGCTGCACCATTATGACATGTCTGGGCTTTATGAGGTCAGTGCCATGAGGGGTCCTGCACCATTATGACATATCTGGGCTTTATGAGGTCAGTGTGCCATGATGAGGCCTGCACCATTATGACGTGTCTGGGCTTTATGAGGTCACTGTGATTATGAGGCCTGCACCATTATGAGGTGTCAGGGCTTTATGATATCAGTGTGATGATGAGTCCTGCACCATTATGACTTGTCTGGGCTTTATGACATCAGTGTAATAATGAGTCCTGCACCATTATGAGGTGTCAGGGCTTTATGAGGTCAGTGTGATGATGAGGCCTGGACCATTATGAGGTGTCTGGGCATTATAAGGTCAATGTGATGATTAGACCTGCACCATAATGACGTGTCTAGGCTTTATCAGGTCACTGTGATGATGAGGCCTGCACCATTATGACGTGTCTGGGCTTTATGAGGTCAGTGTGATGATGAGGCCTCCACCGTTATCAGGTGTCTGGACTTTATGAGGTGTCATGGTTTGAGATAGCCCCAACATCCAATTCCCTAGCTCCATTCCCCCTCCCACATCTCAACCTAATGTGAGATGGGTTTTTCCTGACAAAACACACCAGACTCAAGGTGGGGGAAAGGGAAATATATTACAATGTCTGTACAAATAAATACCATATCACATTATACACATGATCACAAACTATCTCTACCATGACATATGTATTTACAATGGATCAGATCTCTTCTCCCCTCCAAATAAAAGTCCAGGAGGGAAAGAAGGACAGATCCCATCCAGTCCTTAAGCAGCAGCATCTTCTAAGGCAGCAGGTTTCTTCTTCTCATGCATGCAGCAGCTGTGGCTGGCTTTTCTGCCAGCTCTCACGAGGGAGGTATTCAAGCCTCTCTCTCGGCCCCATCGCCTCACAACCGAGGGGTCTTCCATGGCCTTCGTAACCCCAGACAAGGTCGTATCACCACGTCATATCACGAAGACACAGGGGGGTCTTCGTGACGGTCTGGTATCTCTTGCAGGGCCTCTGTGCCCTGTCTCTCAGGCTGCCACCGTGGCAGCAGTGCAAGGGGGGAGAGCCAAGGTCAACTCCCCCCGCATTCCATCTGGCCGTCCCGGTCCAGCTCCGGGACGCTCTGAGCTTCTCAGCTCCTCTCTCTCTCTGGTGCTGCATGTCCAAAACTGCTCTCCAAAATAGGAGTCCATGTCCCTCTTCTCCAAGAGGGGTCTCAAGGGAGTTTTGGGGGGCTGATATCAGTCGTACCCCCAAGAACTCTGTAGCTCTCAGCTGCTGGCTCTCCTTTCCTCGGCTCTCCTTCCAGGAGTCTTTTCTCCGGTGCTGCATGTTGTTTCTGCTGCTTCTTCAGTTCAGGTCTTATCTCTGGCTCTCTGCCACCGTTTCTCTGGTCAGTGTCGGCTGCTGCTCTGCGCCCGTGGAGAAAACATCTCCCGGCATAACTACAGGCACCTAGCCCAGCTTTATGCTGTTCCAGGTCCCTGCAGCCCCCCAGCCAGGGGCTGGGAGGGGGCCAGAGGCCCCAAGGGGCTCAGAGCCCCTTCCTCGTGGCTCTACAACATGGCCACCTCTCCTACAACCACCCAAACTACAACTCTTCTTTTCCGGTCTGGTTGTGGTATGTTTACATTTCTGCAGGAGCGCCCATTGGGCAAAACTTCAAAACTTCCAGGGGTTTCCACCCCTTGGGGTCTACCACTTCTCTTAGCCTCTGGGGAAAACAAGGTTCAAACCACTACATGAGGTCACTGTGATGATGAGGTCTGCACCGTTATGAGGTGTCTGGGCTTTATGACGTCACTGTGATTATGAGACCTGAATCATTATGAGGTAACAGGGCTTTATGAGGTCAGTGTGATGATGATGCCTGCAGCATTATGACATATCTGGGCTTTATGAGGCCAGTGCCATGAGGAGGCCTGCACCAATATGACATGTCTGGGCTTTATGAGGTCAGTGTGATGAACAGACTTCCACCATTATGACATGTCTGGGCTTTATGAGGTCAGTGCCATGATGAGGCCTGCACCATTATGACCTGTCTGGGCTGTATCAAATCTGTGTGGCGATGAGGCCTGAACCATTATGACATATCTGGGCTTTATGATGTCAATGTGATGGTGAGGCCTGCACCATTATGACATGTCTGGGCTTTATGAGGTCAGTACCATGAGGAGGCCTGCACCATTATGACATGTCTGGGCTTTATGAGGTCACTGTGATGATGAGGCCTGCACCATTATGACATGTCTGGGCTTTTTGCAGTCAGTGTGATGATGAGACCTGCACCATTATGACGTGTCTGGGTTTTATGTCATCAGAGTGGTAATGAGGCCTGCACCATTATGAGGGGTCTGGGCTTTATGAGGTCACTTTGATGATGCGACCTGCACCATTATGACGTCTCTGGGCTATATGAGGTCGGTGCCATGACGAGGCGTGCAACATTATGACATGTCTGGGCTTTATCAAATCAGTGTCATGAGGAGGCCTGCACCAGTATGACATGTCTGGGCTTTATGAGGTCAGTGCCATGAGGAGGCCTGCACCATTATGACATGTCAGGTCTTTATCAGGTCACTGTGATGATGAGGCCTGAACCATTATGACATGTCTGGGCTTTATGATGTCAATGTGATGGTGAGACCTGCACCATTACGACATGTCTGGGCTTTATGAGGTCTCTGTGATGATGAGGCCTGCACCATTATGACGTGTCTGGGCTTTATGAGGTCACTGTGATGAATAGACCTGCACCATTATGAGGTGTCTGGGCTTTATGAGGTCAATTTGATGATGAGACCTGCACCATAATGACGTGTCTGGGCTTTATGAGGTCAGTGTGATGATGAGGTCGCCATCGTTATCTGGTGTCTGGGCTTTTTGAGGTCACTGTGATGTTGAGGCCTGCACCATTATGACATGTCTGGGCTTTTTGCAGTCAGTGTGATGATGAGACCTGCACCATTATGAGGTGTCTGGGCTTTATGAGGTCAGTGTGATGATGAGACCTGCTTCATTATGAGGTGTCTGGGCTTTATGAGGTCACTGTGATGATGCGACCTGCACCATTATGACGTCTCTGGGCTATATGTGGTCGGTGCCATGACGAGGCCTGCACCATTATGACATGTCTGGGCTTTATAAAATCAGTGTGGTGATGAGGCCTGCACCATTATGACATGTCTGCGCTATTTTATGTCACTGTGACTACGAGGCCTGCACCATTATGACATGTCTGCGCTTTATGATGTGTATGTGATGATGAGGCCTGCACCATGATGACATGTCTGGGCTTTATGAGGTGAGTGCCATGAGGAGGCCTGCCCCATTATGACATGTCTGGACCTTATGAGGTCACTGTGATGATGAGGCCAGCACCATTATGAGGTGACAGGGCTTTATGAGGTCAGTGTGCAGATGAGGCCTGCACCATTATGACATGTCTGGGCTTTATGAGGCCAGTGCCATGATGAGTCCTGCACCAATATGACATGACTGGGATCTATGAGGTCAGTGTGATGAACAGACTTCCACCATTATGACGTGTCTGGGCTTTATGAGGTCACTTTGATGATGAGGGCTCTACCGTTTTCAGGTGTCTGGGCTTTATGAGGTCAGTGTGATGATGAGGCCTGCACCATTATGACATATCTGGACTTTATGATGTCTGTGCCATGAGGAGGCCTGCACCATTATTACATGTCTGGGCTTTATGAGGTCACTGTGATGATGCGACCTGCACCATTATGACGTGTCTGCTCTATATGAGGTGTGTGCCATGACGAGGCCTGCACCATTATTACATGTCTGGGCTTTATCAGATCAGTGTGGTGATGAGACCTGCACCATTATGACATGTCTGGGCTTTATGAGGAAAGTGTGATAATGAGGACTGTATCATTATGAGGTGTCTGGTCTTTTTGAGGTCACTGTGATGATGAGGCCTGCACCATTATGTGGTGTCAGGGCTTTTTGTAGTCAGTGTGATGACGAGGCCTGTACCAGTATGACATGTCTGGCCTTTATCAGGTCACTGTGATGATGAGGCCTGAACCATTATGACGTGTCTGGACTTTATGATGTCAATGTGATGGTGAGGCCTGCACCATTATGACATGTCTGGGCTTTTGGAGGTCAGTGCCATGAGGAGGCCTGCATCATTATGACATGTCTGGGCTTTTTGAGGTCACTGTGATGATGAGGCCTGCAACATTATGACATGTCTGGGCTTTTTGCGGTCAGTGTGATGATGAGACCTGCACCATTATGACGTGTCTGGGCTTTATGAGGTCACTGTGATGATGAGACCTGCAGCACTATGACGTGTCTGGGCTATATGAGGTCGGAGCCATGAGGAGGCCTGCACCATTATGACATGTCTGGGCTTTATCAAATCAGTGTGGTGATGAGGCCTGAACCAATATGAGGTGTCTGGACTTTATGAGGTCAGTGTCATGATGAGTCCTGCACCAATTTGACATGACTGGATTCTATGAGGTCAGTGTGATGAAGAGACTTCCACCATTATGAAGTGTCTGGGCTTTATGAGGTCACTGTGATGATGAGGGCTCTACCGTTATCAGGTGTGTGGGATTTATGAGGTCAGTGTGATGATGAGGCTAGCACAATTATGACATGTCTGGGCTTTATGAGGTCAGTGTGATGATGATGCCTGCACCATTATGACATATCTGGGCTTTATGAAGTGTGTGCCATGAGGAGGCCTGCACCATTATGATGTGTCTGCTCTATATGTGGTCGGTGCCATGACGAGGCCTGCACCATTATGTCGTGTCAGGGCTTTTTGTAGTCAGTGTGATGACGAGGCCTGCACCAATATGACATATCTGGTCTTTATCAGGTCACTGTGATGATGAGGCCTGAACCATTATGACATGTCTGGGCTTTATGATGTCAATGTGATGGTGAGGCCTGCACCATTATGACATGTCTGGGCTTTATAATGTCACTGTGAGGATGAGGCCTGCACCATTATGAGGTGTCCGGGCTTTATGAGGTCAATGTGATGATGAGACCTGCACCATAATGGCGTGTCTGGGCTTTTTGAGGTCACTGTGATGATGGAACCTGCACCATTATGACGTCTCTGGGCTAAATGATGTCGGTGCCATGACGAGGCCTGCACCATTATGACATGTCTGGGCTTTATAAAATCAATGTGGTGATGAGACCTGCACCATTATGAGGGGTCTGGGCTTTATGAGGTCACTGTGATGATGCGACCTGGACCATTCTGACGTCTCAGGGATATATTAGGTCTGCGCCATGACGAGGCCAGCACCATTATGACATGTCTGGGCTTTATAAAATCAGTGTGGTGATGAGGCCTGAACCAATATGAGGTGTCTGGACTTTATGACGTCAGTGTGATTATGAGACCTGAATCATTATGAGGTGTCTGGGCTTTTGAGGTCAGTGTGATGATGAGCCTGCACCATTATGTGGTGTCTGGGCTTTATGAGGTCAGTGCCATTAGGAGACCTTCACCATTATGACATGTCTGGGCTTTATGAGGTCAAGTGCCTTGAGGAGGCCTGCAACATTTTGACATGTCTGGGCTTTATGAGGTCAGTGCCATGATGAGGCCTGCACCATAATGACGTGTCTGGGCTTTATCAGGTCACTGTGATAATGAGGCCTGCACCATTATGTGGTGTCTGGGCTTTATGAGGTCAGTGTGATGATGAGACCTGCACCATTATGACATGTCTGGGCTATATGAGGTCAGTGCCATGTGGAGGCCTGCACCATTATGACATGTCTGGACTTTATAAAGTCAGTGTGATTATGAGTCGTGCACCATTATGACATGACTGGGCTTTATGAGGTCAGTGTGATGATGAGGCCTGCACCATTATGTCGTGTCTTCTCTATATGAGGTCGGTGCCAAGACGAGGCCTCCACCAGTATGACATGTCTGGGCTTTATCAAATCAGTGTGGTGATTAGGCCTGCACCATTATGACATGTCTGGGCTTTATGAGGTCAGTGTGATTATGAGACCTGCACCATTATGACATATCTGGGCTTTATGAGGTCAGTGCCATGAGGAGGCCTGCACCATAACGACGTGTTTGG
>NW_024103865.1:5000-13182 GCF_003945595.2 Pipra filicauda | reverse complement strand
ACCCCCCACAGCAACTGTTATCTCCCATGCAGCAATGTCCTGGGAAAGGTGTCCTGAGGCGTCCCATTGGTCCTTTGTTTAACCCCTTCCTATTGGCTGTTGACCCCTTACCTGATGGTTTCTTTTGTGTGACCCTGAACTCGTGATTGGTTCCCCTTTGACCCTCCTAAAAGCCTTATAAACCCCTTCCCAACAATAAACTCTCTCTTGCCTCCTCTCCACGCCCGGTGTGCTGTCTCTGTGCCTGCCATGGAGCCACGTGGGTGGTGGGGGGAGGGGAGGGCACCTCTCCCCTCGGGGCCTGAAAAACCCTGTGTATGGAGTTCCCCTTCCCCGTCCCACAAGACGTCGGAAATGGTTCTTCAGACGGAGAAGGAACTAGAGCTGGGCTCCCCCACGTCGTGGATGGGGAAAGGGAAACCCACAATTATGAGACCTGAATCATTATGAGGTGACAGGGCTTTATGAGGTCAGTGTGCTGATGAGGCCTGCACCATTAGGACATGTCTGGGTTATATGAGGCCAGTGCCATGATGAGGCCTGCACGAATATGACATGTCTGGGCTTTATGAGGTCAGTGTGATGAAGAGACTTCCACCATTATGACGTGTCTGGGCTTTATGAGGTCACTGTGATGATGAGGGCTCTACCGTTATCAGGCGTCTGGGATTTATGAGGTCTGTGCCATGATCAGGCTTGCACAATTATGACATATCTGGGCTTTATGAAGTCTGTGCCATGATGAGGCCTGCACCATTATGACATGTCTGGGCTTTATGAGGTCAGTGCCATGAGGAGGCCTGCTCCATTATGACCTGTCTGGGCTGTATCAAATTTGTGTGGTGATGAGGCCTGAACCATTATGACATATCTGGGCCTTATGATGTCAATGTGATGGTGAGGCCTGCACCATTATGACATGTCTGGGCTTTATGAGGTCACTGTGATGATGAAGCCTGCACCATTATGACGTGTCTGGGCTTTATGAGGTCAGTGTGATGATGAGACTCGCACCATTATGAGGGGTCTGGGCTTTATGAGGTCACTGTGATGATGCAACCTGCACCATTATGACGTCTCTGGGCTATATGATGTCGGTGCCATGACGAGGCCTGCACCTTTATGACATGTCTGGGCTTTATAAAATCAATGTGGTGATGAGGCCTGCACCATTATGAGGTGTCTGGGCTTTATGAGGTCAATGTGATGATGAGACCTGCACCATAATGACGTGTCTGGGCTTTATGAGGTCAGTGTGATGATGAGGCCTTCACCATTACGACATGTCTGGGCTTTTTGCGGTCAGTGTGATGAAGAGACCTGCACCATTATGACGTGTCTGGGCTTTATGAGGTCAGTGTCATGATGAGACCTGCACCATTATGAGGGGTCTGGGCTTTATGAGGTCACTGTGATGATGCAACCTGCACCATTATGACGTCTCTGGGCTATATGATGTCGGTGCCATGAGGAGGCCTGCCCCATTATGACATGTCTGGGCTTTATGAAGTCACTGAGATGATGAGGTCTGCACCGTTATGAGGTGTCTGGGCTTTATGACGTCACTGTGATTATGAGACCTGAATCATTATGAGGTGTCTGGGCTTTTGAGGTCAGTGTGATGATGAGCCTGCACCATTGTGTGGTGTCTGGGCTTTATGAGGTCAGTGCCATTAGGAGACCTTCACCATTATGACATGTCTGGGCTTTATGAGGTCAAGTGCCTTGAGGAGGCCTGCAACATTTTGACATGTCTGGGCTTTATGAGGTCAGTGCCATGATGAGGCCTGCACCATAATGATGTGTCTGGGCTTTATCAGGTCACTGTGATAATGAGGCCTGCACCATTATGTGGTGTCTTGGCTTTATGAGGTCAGTGTGATGATGAGACCTGCACCATTATGACATGTCTGGGCTATATGAGGTCAGTGCCATGAGGAGGCCTGCACCATTATGACATGTCTGGACTTTATAAAGTCAGTGTGATTATGAGTCGTGCACCATTATGACATGTCTGGGCTTTATGAGGTCAGTGTGATGATGAGGCCTGCACCATTATGTCGTGTCTTCTCTATATGAGGTCGGTGCCAAGACGAGGCCTCCACCAGTATGACATGTCTGGGCTTTATCAAATCAGTGTGGTGATTAGGCCTGCACCATTATGACATGTCTGGGCTTTATGAGGTCAGTGTGATTATGAGACCTGCACCATTATGACATATCTGGGCTTTATGAGGTCAGTGCCATGAGGAGGCCTGCACCATAACGACGTGTTTGGCCTTTATCAGGTCACTGTGATGATGAGGTCTGCACCGTTATGAGGTGTCTGTACTTTATGAGGTCAGTGTGATGATGAGGCCTGCACCATTATGACATGTCTGGGCTTTATGAGGTCAGTGCCATGAGGAGGCCTGCACCGTAATGACGTGTCTGGGCTTTATCAGGTCACTGTGATGATGAGGTCTGCACCGTTATGAGGTGTCTCGGCTTTATGACGTCACTGTGATTATGTGTAGCACTATACCTGATGAGAAACTTGTTTAAACATGTCTTAAAATGGCTCTTTGTGGTCCCTTTGCAAACACGTGTTTCTTCTTCCCAACACCCCCCCACAGCAACTGTTATCTCCCATGCAGGAGTGTCCTGGGAAAGGTGTCCTGAGGCGTCCCATTGGTCCTTTGTTTAACCCCTTCCTATTGGCTGTTGACCCTTTACCTGATGGTTTCTTTTGTGTGACCCTGAACTTGTGATTGGTCCCCTTTGACCCTCCTAAAAGCCTTATAAACCCCTTCCCAACAATAAACTCTCTCTTGCCTCCTCTCCACGCCCGGTGTGCTGTCTCTGTGCCTGCCATGGAGCCACGTGGGTGGTGGGGGGAAGGGAGGGCACCTCTCCCCTCCAGGCTCGGGGCCTGAAAAACCCTGTGTATGGAGTTCCCCTTCCCCATCCCACAAGACGTCGGAAATGGTTCTTCAGACGGAGAAGGAACTAGAGCTGGGCTCCCCCACGTCGTGGATGGGGAAAGGGAAACCCACAATTATGAGACCTGAATCATTATGAGGTGACAGGGCTTTATGAGGTCAGTGTGCTGATGAGGCCTGCACCATTAGGACATGTCTGGGTTATATGAGGCCAGTGCCATGATGAGGCCTGCACGAATATGACATGTCTGGGCTTTATGAGGTCAGTGTGATGAAGAGACTTCCACCATTATGACGTGTCTGGGCTTTATGAGGTCACTGTGATGATGAGGGCTCTACCGTTATCAGGCGTCTGGGATTTATGAGGTCTGTGCCATGATCAGGCTTGCACAATTATGACATGTCTGGGCTTTATGAGGTCAGTTTGATGATGAGACCTGCACCATTATGACATATCTGGGCTTTATGAAGTCTGTGCCATGATGAGGCCTGCACCATTATGACATGTCTGGGCTTTATGAGGTCAGTGTGATGATGAGACCTGCACCATTATGACATATCTGGTCTTTATGAGGTCAGTGCCATGATGAGGCCTGCACCATTTTGACATGTCTGGGCTTTATGAGGTCCGTGTGATGAAGAGACTTCCACCATTATGACGTCTCTGGGCTTTATGAGGTCACTGTGATGATGAGGGCTCTACCGTTTTCAGGTGTCTGGGTTTTATGAGGTCAGTGCCATGTTGAGACCTGCACCATTATGACATTTCTGGGCTTTATGAGGTCAGTGCCATGGGGAGGCCTCCACCGTTATCAGGTGTCTGGGATTTATGAGGTCACTGTGATGATGAGGCCTGGACCATTATGACATATCGGGGCTTTATGACGTAAGTGTGGTGATGAGGCCTGCACCATTATGACATATCTGGGCTTTATGAAGTCTGTGCCATGAGGAGGCCTGAACCATTAAGACATGTCTGGGCTTTATGAGGTCACTGTGATGATGAGTCCTGCACCATTATGAGGTGTCTGGGCTTTATAAGGTCAGTGTGATGATGAGGCCTGCACCATTATGACGTGTCTGGGGTATATGAGGTCGTTGCCATGACGAGGCCTGCACTATTATGACATGTCTGGGCATTATGAGGACACTGTGGTGATGAGGCCTGCACCATTATGACATGTCTTCGCTTTATCAAATCAGTGTGGTGCTGAGGCCTGCACCATTATGACATGTCTGGGCTTTATGAGGTCACTGTAATGATGAACCCTGCACCATTATGACATGTCTGGGCTCTATGAGGTCAGTGCCATGATGACGCCTGCACCATTATAACATGTCTGGGCTCTATGAGGTCTGTGCCATGATGATGCCTGCAGCATTATAACATGTCTGGGCTTTATGAGGTCAGTGCCATAATGAGGCCTGTACCATAATGATGTGTCTGGGCTTTATGAGGTCACTGTGATGATTAGACGTGCACCATTATTAGGTGTCTGGTCTTTTTGAGGTCAGTGAGATGATGAGACATGCACCATTATGACGTGTGTCGTCTTTATGAGGTAAGTACCATGATGAGGCCTGCACCAGTATGATATGTCTGGCCTTTATCAGGTCACTGTGATGATGAGGCCTGCACCATTGTGACGTGTCTGGGCTTTATGAGGTCACAGTGATGATGAGGCCTGCACCATTATGAGGTCTCAGGGCTTTTTGAGGTCACTGTGATGATGAGACCTGCAACATTTTGTGGTGTCTGGGCTTTATGAGGTCAGTGTGATGATGAGGCCTGCACCATTATGACATGACTGGGCTTTATTAGGTCAGTGCCATAAGGAGGCCTGCACCATTATGACATGTCTGGGCTTTATGAGGTCAGTGCCATGAGGAGGCCTGCACCATTATGACATGTCTGGCCTTTATCCGATCGGTGTGATGATGAGGTCTGCACCATTATGACATGTCTGGGTTTTTTGAGGTCAGTGCCATGAGGAGGACTGCACCATTATGACATGTTTTGGTTTTATGAGGTCAGTGCCATGATGAGGCCTGCACCATTATGACATGTCTGGGCTTTATGCGATCAGTGCCATGATGAGGCCTGCACCAGTATGACATATCTGGGCTTTATGAGGTCAGTGCCATGACGACGCCTACACCGTTATGACGCCTCTGGTCTTTATCAAATCAGTGTGGCGATGAGGCCTGCACCATTATAACATGTCTGGGCATTATGAGGTCAGTGTTATGATGAGGCCTGCAACATTATGACATGTCTGTGCTTTATGACATCAGTGTGATGATGAGTCCTGCACCATTATGAGGTGTCTGGGCTTTATGAGGTCAGTACCATGATGAGGCCTGCACCAGTATGACATGTCTGACCTTTATCAGGTCACTGTGATGATGAGGCCTGCACAATTATGACATGTCTGGGCTTTATGATGTCACTGTGATGATGAGGCCTGCAGCTTTATGACATGTCAGGACTTTATGAGGTCAATGTGATGATGAGGCCTGCACCATTGTGGCGTGTCTGGGCTTTATGAGGTCTGTGTGATGATGAGGCCTGCACCATTATGACATGTCTGGGCGTTATGAGGTCACTGTGATGATGAGGGTTCTACCGTTATCAGGTCTCTGGGCTTTATGAGGTCCGTGCCATGAGGAGGCCTGCACCATTATGACATGTCTGGGCTTTATGAGGTCAGTGTGATCATGAGGCCTGCACCATTATGACATGTCTGGGCTTTATGACATCACTGTGATGATGAGGCCTGCACCATTATGAGGTGTCTGGGCTTTAGAAGGTCAGTGTGATGATGAGGCCTGCACCATTATGACGTGTCTGGTCTATATGAGGTCAATGCCATGATGAGGCCTGCAACATTATGACATGTCTTGGCTTTATCAAATCTGTCTAGTGATGGGCCTGAACCATTATGACATGTCTGGGCTTTATGACATCAGTGTGATGATGAGTCCTGCACCATTATGACATGTCTGGGCTTTATGAGGTCAGTGTGATGATGAGACCTGCTCCACTATGACATGTCTGGTCTTTTTGAGGTCACTGTGATGATGAGCCCTGCAGCATTATGACATTTCTGGACTTTATGATGTCAATGTGATGATGAGACCTGCACCATTGTGATATGTCTGGGCTTTATGTGGTCAGTACCATGAGGAGGCCTGCACCTTTATGACATGTCTTTGCTTTATGAGGTCAGTGTGATGAGGAGACTTGCACCATTATGACGTGTCAGGGCTTTAGGAGGTCACTGTGATGAAGAGGGCTCCAACGTTATCAGGTGTCTGGGCTTTTTGAGGTCAGTGTGATGATGAGACCTGCACCATTATGACATGTCTGGGCTTTATGACGTCACTGTGATTATGAGACCTGCATCATTATGTGGTGTCTGGGCTGTATGAGGTCAGTGTGATGATGAGTCCTGCACCATTATGACATTTCTGGTCTTTATGAGGTCAGTGTGATGATGAGGCCTGCACCATTATGACATGTCTGGGCTTTATGATGTCATTGTGGTGATGAGACATTCACCATTATTACATGTCTGGGTTTTATGAGGTCAGTGCTGTGATGAGACCTGCACCATTATGGCATGTCTGTGCTTTATGAGGTCAGTGCCATGAGGAGACCTGCACAATTATGGCATGTCTGGGCTTTATGACGTCAGTGCCATGAGGAGGCCTTCACCATTATGACATTTCTGGGCTTTATGTGGTCAGTGCCATTATGAGGCCTGCACCATTATGACATGTCTTGGCTTTGTGAGGTCAGTGTGATGATGAGACCTGCACCATTATGACGTCTTTGGGCTTTAGCAAATCAGTGTGGTGATGAGGTCTGCACCATTATGACATGTCTGGGTGTTATGACATGAGTGTGATGATGTGTCCTGCACCATTATGACATGTCTGGGCTTTATGAGGTCAATGCCATGATGAGGCCTGCACCATTATGAGGTGTCAGGGCTTTATGATGTCAGTGTTATGATGAGACCTGCACCATTATGACATGTCTGGGCTTTAAGAGGTCAGTGCCATGATGAGACCTGCACCATTATGACATGTCTGGGCTTTAAGAGGTCAGTGCCATGATGACGCCTGCACCATTATAACATGTCTGGGCTTTATGAGGTCAGTGCCATGATGAGGCCTTTACCATTGTGATGTGTCTGGGCTTTATCAGGTCACTGTGATGATGAGGCCTGCACCATTATGAGGTCTCTGGTCTTTTTGAGGTCACTGTGATGATGAGACCTGCACCATTATGTACTGTCTGGGCTTTATGAGGTCAGTGCCATGAGGAGACCTGCACCATTATGACATCTCTGGGTTTTATGAGGTCAGTGTGTTGATGAGGCCTGCACCATTATGACATTTCTTGCCTTTATGAGGTCAGTGTGGTGATGAGGCCTGCACCATTATGACATGTCTGGGCTTTATGAAGTCACTGTGATTATGAGGCGTGCACCATTATGTCATGTCTGGACTTTATTAGGTCACTGTGATGATGAGGTCTGCACCATTATGACATGTCTGGGCTTTATGACGTCAGTGTGGTAATGAGACCTGCAC
The DNA here is from genome assembly GCF_003945595.2 of Pipra filicauda. NCBI lineage: Eukaryota > Metazoa > Chordata > Aves > Passeriformes > Pipridae > Pipra > Pipra filicauda. The sequence continues at coordinate 5,659 of NW_024103865.1, read as the reverse complement.
CATTATGACATGGCTGGGCTTTATGAGGTCAGTGTGATGATGAGACGTGCACCTTTATGACATGCCTGGTCTTTATGAGGTCAGTGCCATGAGGAGGCCTGCACCGTTATGAGGCGTCTGGGCTTTATGAGATCTGTGTGATGATGAGGCCTGCACCATTCTGACATGTCTGGCCTTTATGAGGTCAGTGTTATGATGAGTCCTGCACCATTATGGCGTTTGGCCTTTTTGAGATCAGTGTGATGATGAGGCCTTCACCATTATGACATATCTCGACTTTATGAGGTCACTGTGATGATGAGGTGATAGCACAGAAATTTCTTGTTGCTCATGGACTCCCTAGACTGGCAAACCAACTCCACTACAAAGCTGAAGATTGCTGGTTTTTATTCCTGTCGATATGGGCTGTCATTTCCTTTTTCCACACCTTCGTCCCAACTGCAAGATCGACTCCCAAATTTGCATACGAAGGAAGATTACTCCCACAGCGAAGATGTAGGCAGAGAAAACTCTTACTCCCCATGGAGTCTCCAGGCTGACAAACCAAAAGCACCACAAAGCCACAAAGCCACAAAGCCAGACTTTCTTTTCTGGCAAAGATTCCTTTCTTTTCTAAACAAAGATTCCTCCCACAACAAAGATGACAGCACAGAAAGCAC